>NW_017157934.1:520226-522950 GCF_001652005.2 Ceratina calcarata
GGACAATGTGTTGCTATTTTACAATTATAATTTTTGTAATTTATTTTACATGTACGAATATTTTTATAAATTAACGTGTATCATTGAGTATTTTACAACAAATACGACTAATCGATTTTCTGCCCATACATTCCATCTCATTTTAATCAGGAATCACCACTAAATACTTCATGTTCAATGTTACTTTAATGTTGGGGAAGGGTGACAAATGGTTCGTGCTTTTTATGATATATTGATGAAAGAAACTGTCTTAAATTTTTAAGTATTCTATAGTTTAATATAAAAATGGTTCACAATTTATCAACATTTTTTTGGATGATTTCATTCAGATTTTCCCTAACTTAAATAGATCATACTACCTATGCCGTTAAATGCGTTCCTTATATTATTATTTACTAAGCTCACAGTTTTGTGACGCAAAAAAAATATTATTGCAGCTTTTCCATGGCAAACAACGGTACTCGATCAATCGGAAGTAAGTCCTCCACCGTCTGCGCTGAGTCCACCCTTGAGCGCACCACCAATTCCAATTAGCATGAGTACACCTGGCGAGGATGGGCCTGGACCTGGTCCTGATCCGATCACTCCCGCCGAAGAGGAAGACGATGATGTTTTCGAAGCGGAACCAACGACACCCGCAGAGGTTGAGGCTAATGGTAACAAGAGACGCAGCCAATCTCTTAGTGCGTTGCATTCCAAAGAGCCTCAGAGTCCGCTTAAAGTTAGTAAATATCAGAACGCCTTGCAGTCCTATTTTATGTTACATATATTTTAAAAATGTCTAATGGGACTTGACAGGCTAAAGATCGGATACGTCGACCGATGAACGCATTTATGATATTTTCGAAACGACATCGCGCGGTGGTGCATCAAAGGCATCCGAACCAAGACAACCGTACCGTGTCTAAAATATTAGGAGAATGGTGGTACGCTTTGGGTCCAGAAGAAAAGCAAAAGTATCACGATCTAGCATCCGAAGTGAAAGAGGCGCATTTCAAAGCGCATCCGGATTGGAAATGGTGTAGCAAAGATAGGCGGAAATCGTCGACGGCGAGTTTTAAAGGCAGCGAATCTCGAGGGAAATTGAATAGCACTGGAGAAGAAACGGATATGGGACCACCGGCAGACGATGTACCATTAACGCCAAGAGCCACCGATGATATTACCGTTCCCGTTACAACGGTGTACAATGAAGCTCCCACGATAGAAGTGAGTCTGATTCAGGCTACATTATATACTAAACAAGTTGAGGATGAAACTTGACAACGTGTTAAAAGAATGTATACACATAAATTGATTATTGCTTATCTAGGTTATTAATCAGTCGCATACGCATCGAATAATGGAAATGCCTTTACCAGTCGAGAATACAGAGTCCGATATGAAACAAGAGGAAGATGGTAATGCGTCGGATGAAGATCAGATGGTCATCTGCGAGGATCCTCAACCTGAAATAGATCTAAAATGCAAAGACAAATTGACGGACAGCGATAACGACGTTCAAGAAGAGGATGCTGATAAGAAGTGTTACACGCAATCACGGTTTTCACCTATGAGCGGTCAAAAGAGGGACGCGGTCAACGTTAAGCAAGAAGTTACGTGTAGACCTAAACCGATAAAAGGTTCGTTTCAATTAAGTTTACGCAACAATTAAGAGATATGTACAAATATTTGAAAAGTTGAGAAACGACCGATCGATGTGTAGTATAGTATGGTAAATTGAGTTTCTCCGTTTGTCTAGCACGAATACCTTCAACAGGTATCGAAACCACCACGAAATATCATCATACGTCTATGGACAAAGGGGGAACTGTATCTGTTTTATCGAGTACATATCCATATCATAGTCCAGTGAATCCAACCGGAGTATCGGGTTTTCAACCAACCGGCGGTGCTTTCATAACGATGCCGATATCACCGAAAGTTATCAAACCGGAGCCAGTAAAAAACGAGCAGCAATATAGTACCCAGTACAGTATGAGCAATCTAGTAGCAAACATTCACGAAAATGGAAGGAATATGCCGAAATTCACAGCTGCACCAGTGTTACATTCTGTAAGTATTATAAATTTGTGTAACATATGTTTGAGTATCTATTGTAACAATAAGATTTCCCGGACAACGCTGATAACACGAATTAATTTGGATAATTGACAGCCTAACAACTTCCATTCAGAGATCGTGTTATAGCATTGATCTAGAAATTTTATCGTCAAATCATGTATAATAGTAACATACATACCTAAAATAATCTCGACGACGTAAATCTATACCTAACAGTGAATTATGTATGTAGTTAGAAGTGGTTTATATAAGATTTTTATTTCCTAAAATCCTCTTGTAATATATTCCTTTTCATTCAGGCATGTGTGAATACTTAATTTTTTGTACTTATCGTTTAAGTGATAGATGATCCGTAATTGGCATTGATAATAATTTCGTTAACAATTCTCATGTAAATGCTTCTGAGAAAGTACTTTTAATTAATTATCTGTGTCTTTCGTATTCAAACGATCCTTTATTTATCATATTAAAGATTCTCGAGTCTAAAAATTGTTTGAAAACAAGGTATGAATAGTTACTATAATGTAATTTAAGGATGTATAGGCCATACACTTAAACAATGCTAGCATGTTGAATTTGTTATTATAGATTCCTATTACTATTAAAAAGCTACCTGCAAAATTTTAAATCAATTCACGGGTTTTTTGAAAAATTATAGTG
>NW_017157934.1:523116-569438 GCF_001652005.2 Ceratina calcarata
CTATACTTTTTAGCACGTAGCTATTTATTATTAGCATTGTTCTTCCGAGGTCTGATTTCTTTTTAACTATAGGAAATGCGTTTTTCTAAGATTCATAAACTTTTGGGATTGACTGTATAGTCAATACATCCTTAATCCGAGTGCTATTCGCACGTGCCTACTTATCTCGCTGCAATATTATTTTTCTTTTTTAATTTTTTCTTAACAATATTAAAACCTGAATTGAGGGAACAGCGAACTTTAAGATTGTCTCTAAAGTGTTCTAACGTAAACACATGCGAATAAGCTCAAAAGAAATTAAACTATGAAAAGTTTAACATGATACTGACAGATTGGAATCAAAACGTATGATGGCTCTGTTTAACTGACAGCAGCCGTTGCAGTCTTTAGGCACTATTCTTCGCCCCCTTACTTCAGCTGTCCCTTACCAACCATCGTTCACTCTAACATTTCTCGATAACGATTTGGTGGCTGTTTCCAAACCGCAGCAGGGATCGCAGTATCTCGGTCCAACGCCACCTCATCCCAGGATGTACTGTACTGTTCCAGGGTTCCACATACCTATCTCTGGTAAGTGGATACAACATTTCTTGTTGATTTCACCTTTCTTACTATGGTTTGCAATATTTTATTATTATCTTTTTAATTCTTTAAATTACGAAAATATGTTCATTACAGACGCCGGCAATCGCAACATATCGTCACAAGGTTTAATTTCTGGTAATAAGATGGAAACACAAAGTGTTATAGTGAGCAAACCTTATCCAGTTTCGACATCATCCACCACGTCGACTTATCGTGGAATGAGTCATCCTATAACACGTCTCGCCGACTCCGAAAAAAACGAGAACCAGATAGGAAACAACCATGCCAAATTTTATGGTAAATTATTAAACATTTTCTTCGCTTGGTAACCGATTAACCGAGCTCATATCTAGTAGAACTTATTGAATTGATAAATCTTATCTGTTTCTTCTTTTCAGTAACTAATGTGAAATCAGAGAAAGAAAGGAAAGACACAGTGAATATTCTTCTGCCTGCCACGAATGATAAACACAAACAACCGTCTACTCCGCATACTCCTCACACACCTCTAAGTAATCATGGTGGTAATGATATTCCTACGAATAAATCGTATTCTATGGATGAATCCCAATCTAACGACGTAGGGCCGAGCAAGGGTCCTTTTATGCTAGCGCCGACTCCGGCGCAACTTGGTCGAGCGCCGTTACAAAGGAGACAATCAATGGGTGAGTTTTTATGAACTTTTATATGACTTTTATATCTCGGATAATTGGATTACATGTATAAAATAATAATAGTGTAGAAAATAATTTCAAAAATGTCTATTAATATATCAGCGAATTTACCGAAAAATAATCGAGAATTCCGGTTAATCGGAAGTCTACTGTACTAAAATTATCTTGTTAATTTTAATTTCGTCTATTGAAATGCTCTTTATATAAGTATTTTTCTCACTATTTTTTTCAGCAATGCCTCCCACATCGAATGCAGGAGACCATGGGCCTTTGACATCTCAACATTGCGACAATCGTTCGCAAATTACTACATCTCAAGCGTCGGAGGTACAGCAACAACAAAATTTTACAGAATCTCATGCTTCACCGTCACCATCCACGAAGAAAGGTTCTTTCTTCAAGAAGAACGTCGAAGATGGAATGGATAGGTGTGCCACGTATTAATTACATTTATAACAGAAAATGAAAGTGAATAATACATAGATATTCAATGTCGAGTTTATGAAAAATGTGTTTTCAGAGTTCTCGAACAAGTGAATTTTCAAGAAAAATTCTCGTCCTTGCCAGAGTTTAAACCGGAAGATATACAAAGTCCAAGTGCAATCAGTATCAACACGGCAGGTTCGTCTGGACATGGTTCAGTGGTAACATCTGGCTTGCACCCATCAAATTTGCAATCATCGATGCAAATGCAAAGTTATCGAAAAAAACCTGCGCAGGGACCTCATAGGCCCACAAGTAACTATTTAAATCATTCATCCTCTAAATCCCATATTCTCAGGTTGAAAAACGTATACATACATCCTCTTTTTTAAACAGTGAATGAGGACGATATCGAATCAGATACGCCAGTATCCGCCACACCGAAATCAACTTCCAGCGTCAAGTTGACAGGAAACACATTCTTTGGTCCAGATTTCAATGTTGACGCATACAGAGCTAATAATGAGTTGGTGGGGGACGTTGATGCTAGTTCTCCCAGGACTCCGAAGACACCCGGCGGCGGTGCTGGAAACACGATGAGTATCGGCAGAAGCGAGAACGAACGGGGTCACAGGAAAGTACTGGAGCAACGTCGACACCTCGTCATGCAATTGTTTCAAGAACATGGTTACTTTCCCTCGACGCAAGCTACCACGACGTTCCAAGCGAAACACTCGGACATATTCCCTAACAAAACAAGTTTGCAATTGAAGATTCGAGAGGTCAGACAAAAGTTGAAAGCTAACTCGACACCCATGAGTGCTAACAGTCTGGTTAGTCCCCTTCCTGTTTCTGAAGCTTCACCTAACGTGACTGGTAATTATTAAATCCATTTGTCATTTATTACATTGACCAAAGAGAACATTTGTCTCGTTCTCTAACATACAGGTGCTTGAAAGAGATACAAATTTTCCGTATAGGACCATTGACTGCTCCTCCTACATCGATGGGAGCTCCACATTCACTGCCTGTAAGCAGTAGTGGTAGCTAGCGCCCACATGCCAACTGTGATACTACGCATCCCCTTACTTCACAGCATGAGTACATCATTATTCATTGAGATGAAGGAAAGTTTTTATTTGGGAAGATTGTTGATGTACAACGTATTTCTTCTTTTTCTTTTTTTATTTTTTTTTCTTTCTTTTTACGAGTTGTGAAGTGCTGCAAGGCTTTAGTGCAATTCGAACATTGATTGTAACCTGGTGCAGGTGACTTATACATACATAGGAAGGCATATCAAGGTGAGTTTGATGTACACATATCAGCAAGCTCTCTTCGTGTTGTACATAAAAGGTAAGAAAAATGGAGCATTGTATCGAGTGTTTCGCGAGAGATTACCAACGTTAAATTAAATTTGTGTGTTCGAGTATCTGTGTTATGTCGGAATATATAACGATGACGTGGAGTTGTGAAATATTTGCGCATTGAAGAATCTAGCTGTATATTATAGAAATAACCATGTTTGTTAGCGAATTAGAAGCTCAGAAAAATTGCAGGCTTAATCGTACATTGTCGTATTGCTTATCAAAACGATACGAGAATGGGGAAAATGATAAAATTGTTTTGAGATTTGTGTATGTAATTCGCATAAAAGATGAGCTTTCTTCACTCAGAAGGAAAGACAATACTCTGCCACATTCTAAGCACCCAAACAAGTTATAAATAATATAGAAGCGTGGAAATTATTTTACTAACATATTCGTTATGAAATCAATAATTTCATAGTTATACGATTCCAAATATACACAAACGATATTTGTACATCGAAACACCTTGAAAGGATTATTCGAAGGCCTAAGCCATTGTTAAACATTGTTAAGAAAAATACTGAGATCCAAGTAGGAAAAAGGGAGGGGGAGAGAGAAAGAGAGAGAGAGAGAGAGAGAGAATTTGTGTGATACAGAGGTATGAATTTTTGAATACGTGTAGAAGATGCGTGAATGTTTTTCTTTTTTTTTTAAGAGAGAGGGAGATAGGGAGAGAAAGAGGAAGAGAAGATCGTAATCAGAGAGTATTAGAATTAACGAAGCATTATAAAATGAAATCAGAGTTTATATACTTTAGTTATACTTTATATAATATATATATATGAAGAAGTCTACTGTACTAAAATTATCTTGTTAATTTTAATTTCGTCTATTGAAATGCTCTTTATATAAGTATTTTTCTCACTATTTTTTTCAGCAATGCCTCCCACATCGAATGCAGGAGACCATGGGCCTTTGACATCTCAACATTGCGACAATCGTTCGCAAATTACTACATCTCAAGCGTCGGAGGTACAGCAACAACAAAATTTTACAGAATCTCATGCTTCACCGTCACCATCCACGAAGAAAGGTTCTTTCTTCAAGAAGAACGTCGAAGATGGAATGGATAGGTGTGCCACGTATTAATTACATTTATAACAGAAAATGAAAGTGAATAATACATAGATATTCAATGTCGAGTTTATGAAAAATGTGTTTTCAGAGTTCTCGAACAAGTGAATTTTCAAGAAAAATTCTCGTCCTTGCCAGAGTTTAAACCGGAAGATATACAAAGTCCAAGTGCAATCAGTATCAACACGGCAGGTTCGTCTGGACATGGTTCAGTGGTAACATCTGGCTTGCACCCATCAAATTTGCAATCATCGATGCAAATGCAAAGTTATCGAAAAAAACCTGCGCAGGGACCTCATAGGCCCACAAGTAACTATTTAAATCATTCATCCTCTAAATCCCATATTCTCAGGTTGAAAAACGTATACATACATCCTCTTTTTTAAACAGTGAATGAGGACGATATCGAATCAGATACGCCAGTATCCGCCACACCGAAATCAACTTCCAGCGTCAAGTTGACAGGAAACACATTCTTTGGTCCAGATTTCAATGTTGACGCATACAGAGCTAATAATGAGTTGGTGGGGGACGTTGATGCTAGTTCTCCCAGGACTCCGAAGACACCCGGCGGCGGTGCTGGAAACACGATGAGTATCGGCAGAAGCGAGAACGAACGGGGTCACAGGAAAGTACTGGAGCAACGTCGACACCTCGTCATGCAATTGTTTCAAGAACATGGTTACTTTCCCTCGACGCAAGCTACCACGACGTTCCAAGCGAAACACTCGGACATATTCCCTAACAAAACAAGTTTGCAATTGAAGATTCGAGAGGTCAGACAAAAGTTGAAAGCTAACTCGACACCCATGAGTGCTAACAGTCTGGTTAGTCCCCTTCCTGTTTCTGAAGCTTCACCTAACGTGACTGGTAATTATTAAATCCATTTGTCATTTATTACATTGACCAAAGAGAACATTTGTCTCGTTCTCTAACATACAGGTGCTTGAAAGAGATACAAATTTTCCGTATAGGACCATTGACTGCTCCTCCTACATCGATGGGAGCTCCACATTCACTGCCTGTAAGCAGTAGTGGTAGCTAGCGCCCACATGCCAACTGTGATACTACGCATCCCCTTACTTCACAGCATGAGTACATCATTATTCATTGAGATGAAGGAAAGTTTTTATTTGGGAAGATTGTTGATGTACAACGTATTTCTTCTTTTTCTTTTTTTATTTTTTTTTCTTTCTTTTTACGAGTTGTGAAGTGCTGCAAGGCTTTAGTGCAATTCGAACATTGATTGTAACCTGGTGCAGGTGACTTATACATACATAGGAAGGCATATCAAGGTGAGTTTGATGTACACATATCAGCAAGCTCTCTTCGTGTTGTACATAAAAGGTAAGAAAAATGGAGCATTGTATCGAGTGTTTCGCGAGAGATTACCAACGTTAAATTAAATTTGTGTGTTCGAGTATCTGTGTTATGTCGGAATATATAACGATGACGTGGAGTTGTGAAATATTTGCGCATTGAAGAATCTAGCTGTATATTATAGAAATAACCATGTTTGTTAGCGAATTAGAAGCTCAGAAAAATTGCAGGCTTAATCGTACATTGTCGTATTGCTTATCAAAACGATACGAGAATGGGGAAAATGATAAAATTGTTTTGAGATTTGTGTATGTAATTCGCATAAAAGATGAGCTTTCTTCACTCAGAAGGAAAGACAATACTCTGCCACATTCTAAGCACCCAAACAAGTTATAAATAATATAGAAGCGTGGAAATTATTTTACTAACATATTCGTTATGAAATCAATAATTTCATAGTTATACGATTCCAAATATACACAAACGATATTTGTACATCGAAACACCTTGAAAGGATTATTCGAAGGCCTAAGCCATTGTTAAACATTGTTAAGAAAAATACTGAGATCCAAGTAGGAAAAAGGGAGGGGGAGAGAGAAAGAGAGAGAGAGAGAGAGAGAGAATTTGTGTGATACAGAGGTATGAATTTTTGAATACGTGTAGAAGATGCGTGAATGTTTTTCTTTTTTTTTTAAGAGAGAGGGAGATAGGGAGAGAAAGAGGAAGAGAAGATCGTAATCAGAGAGTATTAGAATTAACGAAGCATTATAAAATGAAATCAGAGTTTATATACTTTAGTTATACTTTATATAATATATATATATGATATATAGAGATGAAAGAGAAAAGAACTATAGAGAACTGCGATATAAAAACATTGCACAAAATTTATGTAAACGCAGTTGGTGAACGATGTTTATTTTACTTGTAAATACTATGGTATGACTCAAAGCGGGATATATCCAGAGAGTTTAAAAAGAAAAGTATCTATATACGATGCTGCGTCTGAGAAATTTTCACGACAAAGGCATTCTTTTTGGTGATTTATAGATTATAGGAAAGAAAACAGTGGGGATTAAAAAGAAAAAAATCGTGCCATTGTGCGGCGACAAAGAAAGGGAATGCATGCGTAACAAGTCCCTTGATAGTAACGAATTAATTGTTAGACACCACTCGATATAGATAATATGTAATACGTTTCCCATATTCTCGAGAGAAAGTACTTATCTACTGTTTTTTAGAGCTCCGCTCAAATTCGACGCGATCGAGAGATTTTTCGTTTTATAAGTATTTTAAAGTCGAGCTGCTGTTTTTCATTACATAAGCGTATATTAATTTTTTTTTTTTATTTTTTTTGAGGCCGATTTAGATGTAAGCGGTTTTATATGGGCCGTCTTTTTTTTTCTTTTTTTTGTGGCCGTGACAAGTTATTTGCTTTTATCTTTAATATTAAGTGCAATCATGCACGGGTGATCTATACATTTGCAAATAAAGAAGTAAACGTCCGGAAGAGAATATGATGTCTAAATTTATTAAAGATACACACACACGTCGCCATTTGAACGTTTTGTTATTACGTTTTTAAAGATTGCTAATTGTGCGAGAAAACTACGGGTACTCCGTATCTCGTTTATTTTAACGCGTTTTATCGATCAAGCGATTACTTTTACGTTTATAGAAATATTTTCATCGATACCATGTCGTATGTACGCGTTGAATTTCAGCGGAGATTGTTGAATTTGGCTGTAAAATAGATTATGTAATTAGTGATACACTTATTAAAAAGAAAAATAAAAAAAGCGCACGTCGACAAGCCACGGCACGCATATATTGTAGTTAGAATAGGTGTACAAAACCTATTCTACGTATTTTGTAAATAAGAAATAAATACTATACACTACTTGGAATATATATATATATTATATAAAAAAAATTTAAGATAAATCTCCGAAGCGGTAGAGTAGAGCATTGTAATTTGTAGCATATAACAATTATGAGGAAGAGAGAGAGAGAGAGAGAGAGAGAGTGAAAGTGAGTAAAGAGAGAGTGTGCGGGCAGGATTAAGATACGAAAAAGAATTTACAGAATCGTGTGGGCCTTCAATTCTTGCGCACGAGATATTTCCCCACTCTCCTCCAAAGTTGAACCCTTTCCTAAAAAATGTTAGGATATTATTTGTATATAATATATATATATTATACATTACTCTCTTACTATTATTTTTTTTTAACGATTTATTATTTCATTACGGAGCGTTATAAATGCATTGGTGGTAAGCGTTGATGTTGGAAGCAATAAGGGACACTTGATATCTGCGCTGATCAGTCCTGCATATAGTGTACTCCTAAGAAATTTTATTACTCCCTTGAAATACGAAAATCTGTTTTCGTTCTTTCATACCGTATTTATTACATTCAAAGATATAACTTCTAGTATTCATATTCGTTTTTATTAGAAATCATGAATTCTGTTTGCAACATATTTTGTAAATAATGCCACGTACCTTTCTCGTCGAAAATAGTATTTTTCTTTTTTAAACACTCTTAAGTGTAAGCCGATTTTAAAGTTCATTTCGAGACGAAATTTCATCAAAGCATTTATGAAGACACAGAGTGTTATTTTGAACTTAACATCATTCAGCAAACTTTTTTATTGTATGCATACATCGTTTTATTACAGAAAATATTTTAAACGCATCGCGTGCGCTTTATTTTAAATTTTTTATGGCTATCTGCGATAATTTTAATTGTTTATAATTTAATTGCAGTTAGAATTAAAAAAGAAGATGATTTTTAATAAAAAGTCCTTGTCTCTATGTTACGAATATGAAGAAAAATACGTTTTCATATCTCATAATTTATCCCAGGAATAATGAAATTATTTGTCGAGCGGGACTTCTATACAGGAGTGGATCTTAAACGGAGATCAAGTGTCTCTTGAACACTTGCTGCTCTTCTCAAAAAATTTAAATCGATTATCATATTTTGTACTTGCGTCAACTAGTAAACTATTTTTCAGTATTGATAAGATTTCGAAGCTACTTTTTTCACAGTTTTTCTTCCTCTTTTCTTCTTTTTCTCGAAGTCAAAGAACAAACAAATGAAACGAGGAGCCGATAAAAAAAAAATGGTGATGAAACATGTTCCGTGATTCAGCAGCCATAAACGTGACTGTGATCTAGGAAAAACAGGAGTAAAAGTAAAAAGTGGCGGCTACTCTACCGGCAGTTTCTTCACCAAGTGCATATTTGTAAATTATCTTCCCAAATCCATTTCCTCCTGTTGTAAGATATAAACGCACTTCGAGTAAACTCTAGACACCTACGAAATAATTCTACTCCAGTTCTTTCGCTCTTTTTTTTTCAAATATGTTACTCACTATTCAGCAATAATGTATTCTTATCGCAGTCTAAATCGCTATTTCATCATCCTGTTACGGTCATTTTACTAGGCTTTATAGCTACGATTACTTTTAAATAGCAAAACTCATCGAAACGATGCGCTCACGATAATTCATTTATCGTCCGTCAATCTTGCAATTTATAAAAGAAGAGATTGAAACTGGCAAAACCAATTAAGATTTTTTTGCACACGTAAACCGGCTTACGAAAGTATTTGGATAGACAGCATAGAAAACTTGTATACCTAATATTAATTACTTATCAATGTAACAATAAATTATACATGATGTGTACGGTTTCAACAATTATTTCGCAACAGTTTTGAAGTAGCATAAAGTTTTGAAAAATGTAATTTCATTATTTAATTGTTGTTATTTAAAAGAAAGATGTAATATTTATATAAATTACAAAGTTTTATATATATACGCACGTAAGAGAGCATCATTGCAATTCTTATTCAAATTTTACGTATCATATTTTGCAATCTGAATCTAGACACGTTAGCAATAAATAACTCATGTAACTTTTACTGTGTTACGTTCTCGAAAACCCATAAATAATGTGAATTCGATATAAAAATTTTGTTCAGTACAATATGGTGTTGAATAATAGTTTCTATGATAAGCGTTCAAATACTTTCGCGAGCTATTGTGTACATATAAATGTGTGAATAAGATACAAAAGCGATGGAAATGTTGCGATTTTAAAACCGATGCCCCTTTGCACGAGAACCAGTTGGACCAAATCGTCGATACCTATCGGCGTTTTCACTCACAAACGCATTTACATTTTCTAAAGGCACGGAATACAAGGGATATATTAGTATAATGATGCAAGACGTTTGCACGAGGAAAGAATATTGTGGCATTTGCGACGGACTATTGTATATTCAGAGAGCTTAGAAAAAAGAAAAAACACCTTTTTAAAACGACACACGCATATGCATAAACAGTAGGTGATTCGCGTTTCAATTCGTTCAATTACCAATTTCCAGTAAAATTCCTTTAACATTTGTTTAGAAGAAAAGACTACAAGAACAAATGAGGAAATTTTATGTCTATAGAATGTGAGAAAGTATGAACATTTTAAGTTTAGTAAAGTCTTGGCCATTAATTTCATATACACGTGCATCATACGCGTGGTTCGTTTAAAGAGGTATTTTTGTATACGTATATTTCATACCAAAATAAAAGGATACGTGTAAATGAATCGACGAAAGTGGAGTACGATTTCTTTTCCGTTTTTTATTGTTTTAAATTATTTTATCCGGGACATTATAATTTCCAAATAATTTTTAAAACATTGCAATGTTAAAGGATTATCGATGTTTCTTATTTTAAAAGGTTTATTAAAATTGCAATAATATTAGAGTAACACGATACGATTACACATATGAATTATATTTTTATCTATTTTTTTGTGATTAAATCTAAGCATTTTTATGGTGCGTCGCAATCGAATTTTTCTACGTAGAACTATATACATATTTGCAGATTAGGAATTAAATTAACGTCAGTTTTCGATAAATACTCTACGATCTTTTTCTCGAAATAGATATTGATTTTCAAAGTCGTAACGTTAACGAAATTCATTGGATTTGGACTAATGTACATACACACGTTAAAGACATTAACAAATAAGATAATGCGATAAGATTAAACCGCGGTTATGCCGTTTACCTTCTGAAAACAACCTTGCAACGTGACTTCCGTTACATTCAGATCACGATCTATGTATTATAATTTTAATGGAAAGTTCTAAGATTACATAGTTGCTCACGATATTGAGTATAAATACACGTATGCTAATAAATTGTTTAGCCACAATCGTTTGGTCAAGGGATTGGCAGAAAATTAATACTGATGTCTTAAGAAATTGTAAGAATTTAAATTTAAAAATCAACTTACTTCAACTTTCTAGAATCGAATGTATTTTTTCACCAATTTTCACTATTGGCATAAGCGTACGCTCTCTCAACTTTGTGAATAACTGTACTTATGCATACCGCTATAATATTAATAATACACAATAATTATAAATATTATATCGGTGTGATGTCATTGTTGTATAAAATATTGTTAGCGTTTGTATTAAGATTATAATAAAAACGGAAATATACTTGCAAATAGTGCTGGAAAGGTAGTAGATATATAAAACAGTTCTCGAAGACACGAAAGGATCTCATAATTGGCGTTCCACCTCTGACGAGATCGCTAGTATTTTGTTGGCCAAGTGCACAAAATGTTAATGCATTCTTCTCTCGGGGAAATGTTATTTAAGGGCCTCTGTACATTAGTATTATTACTAACATCATTAGGAGAGAAAGAAGGAGAGAAAGAAGAAGTCTTAACAGATTAATGAAAAATGTTCAGAGAACGAGATAGATAATGGTATAATTATTCACAAGAAATATATATATTATATACCGATGTCTAATTATAAAGAAATATTAAACAAGTGTTATCAAATTAAAAGATGTTGTAATCTGTGTTGACAATCGCCGACATTCTGAGCCTGGTATTCGTACGTGAAACTATTAAAACAGGTGTACATCATTATGCCTTGAAGATACTTAAAGTAAAAAACCATTTTAATCGTTTGTGACAAGATGATAAAGAAAGGACGCAAGGACAGATACTCGAAGCCTATAAGGATTGCCTATATACAATAGACAAAATGATACTGCGACTAATTGTATGATCATAATGTTGAGGAATGTTGAGGAGTAATATTTAGCAAGAATTAATGTAAAAGTGCAAATCGAGTTAACGAGACATCGTTTGCCCGTATTTTATTAATATACTCTCGAGAATATCGAAAGTTCAACGATTGAAACACGAGCGTGGCTTTCTAAGACTGTACCTCCACTGTGGATGTCTGAATTTAAATGATTTTTTCACAGAAAATATTATCAGACTATTGTAGATAGAGATACTTGGTAATTTGCATTTTATGTTTGCGAGACGTATGCGAGCATATGTCCGAAATATCAAGTTCATCGGTTTGTGATAATCTGATAATCCATAATTCGGAAATTTACATAAAAACATCTCCAGAGGAGAATACTGTCTTCATCTGTACATAGTTGATACAATTTTCGCTTGGGAGACACTATACGTTGTTATCGATCAACTGGGACATACGGATACACAATACATACATGCGTTATTAGAGAATTCCGAGCGAGAGATTATTTAACAGCTTAAACATGCGTAATTCTTTGAAACTTATCAAAGACGCTATATTCTATATCCCGTATAAGTTACTCGGTTCGTTTTTCATGGACGAATTGAATGCTAAGTAACATGCCAAACGTTTTTTTTTGTACATAAATGCACGTATGTAGTATAAATAAATACCACGAACTTATGCGTACGTGAAATACGTGTATTCGAACATTTCTTGTTATTGATTTTAGAGAATAATTACACTGACACACACGCGTATAAAAATAAGAGAGGACGTAAAAGTCGACGTGCATTTAGAGAAATTATTCCTTCGTCATAAGTTCGAGCATATAATGGCAATGTTATTTATAATCAATATATCGAAATGTACATCGTACTTTGTACAACGTACACGTTTATGTCTACAAGAAAGCTTCGTTTTCCTCTTCTTTCTAAGTTGTCCACACTTGCCACACAATATAAATTGTAAGATTATTAAGTAATATAAAATCGATCGTGAAATTTATACTTTGGTTCTTCCTATATTTAATATAAATATGAATGAATGAATGAAATTGTGCATAAACGATTTATTCAAATTTGTTTCACCTCTTTTATTACTAGTACCACCGAGGAAATACAACTTCTAGATGCTAGAGCACATCATTTATTACCATAACTCCCACGATCATTAACAGAACGTGCTTTAGTCAGAGTCAAACTAGGATTCAGTTAACAATTGCACATGAGTGGTGAAACAATGTACTAAAAAATAACTTAAATTGTACAAATTCTTCCTTTTTAACTTCTTTGTATTTTTTTTATTTCCTTTGCACATCGAACTTCAATATTACACAGATAAAACAAAAGAAACTGTAGGTTGATGTACAATCTTTACATTGGCAGCATAACATGTAATTTCTTATGATAACAAACCATTTGAAAGAACTGTAGGAAATAAGTATTCTCTCCGGTTTGCTAATAAATTCAGAATTAAGTCATGTACCCATCTATTGTTTGTTAAGTATGCAATAGATTAAATTCAATTTGGCCATCATGATAGCATAAAGAATCATTTGGGATCATCATAAGATCCGGAATATATAAAATAAATAATGAAACCAGTATTAGTTAGTGTTTTATCTTACTCGATTCTTCCGGAGTGAAACGCAAGATCGTAGAAATAGCATTTAGCATATGCCGTTTACTGGACACATCGCTCGTCGTCAGATAATTTATAAACACATTCTTTAGATATTCAAGATTAGCACCTTCTCTGGATTTGCAGGCTTCGAGTCTGAAAATTATTGAGATCGCATATAAACACTTATTTAAAAGAACATATTAAAAATTGAACGAACGTTTCAGTATAAATACGTATTAATATTGATTCAAAATGTACCTTGTGATTTGAGTTTGTAACGTTTTTATATCTTCTTTGTGTCTCTCGTTTATATGAACCATTTCTCGTTGCTTTTCCCGCAAGGTAGCTTCCAACTGTAGAAGCTTCTTTCTAGAAGCCGACACTTGAACCTCTTTTCTAGCTAACTCTTGACTATAATGCAGTATCGGAGGACTATCGCTTGTCAATAATCCCGTTACCAAATCGGTAGCTGGTTCCGTTTCGTTTTGATGTTTGAGCGTACTCGGTTTATTATCTACGATGTTTTCTTTGTTAGGTAACAAAGCGTGAAAAGAACTTTTTAAAGTCAGGATTTCCTTGTCCTTTTCTTCGATAAGAGCCATAGATCGCCCTCGTTGACGTAATAACTGTTGCTCCAACGTGGATATTTTACTACGAAATTCGTTATCCTTTTGGAATAACAAGTGTTTCAATTCTGCGCGCTCCTCTTGAAACGACTATAAGAATAATGTTGCTCGTTAAATTCAGATTAATTAAGAATAAGAAGAGTATTACCTTCTCTTGATGTTCCAATTTTAACTGCATCTCTCTTTCTTTGTTCACTACTTCGTTATTTAACACACGTATCCTTTCCTCTAGATTGTTGTTATGTGCTTTTAGAAAATGGAGCTGCGTCTTGTTGTTTATTTCGTTCGATGAAGCAACGTTCTGGCTCTGCATATTATGCGACATGTTTGTGTGGCTGTATTTTATTTGCTGCTTGTAATCTTCGTACTCTTGCGAAAGGGACTCGTATTTCTCTTTGTATTCAATAACCTGTTGCTTATCGCATAAATCCAAACTGCGTAGCAATGCTACGAATTAAAAATTAATTAAAAACCTTGATGACACTTTATGGTCATACGAATGAACTTACATTTCACATGCGCCGATTCACTCTTTTTATTATCCGAATCTAATAATTTCGTATACAGATTTTTCATCTTAGAAATAATTTCCTCGGGTTCGTTACTTAAAGTAAAATAATCATTATGCTCAGAGTCTTGTAGACCGGCCAGCTGGTCTTTTAGCTTCTGAATAGCTTGTTGGTCCTGTTGCCTGAGCCTATCGTAGCCTCCGACGATATCGGAAAGTTCTGCCAATCTTGCTTCCAAGCCGGCTACCCGTGCTTCGTGAGTCATCGCTAAGACTCTAGCTTGCTGCTCCGCCGCAGCAGCTCTTTTCTGTTCCTAAGGAATTAAATAAGTTACTTCAATAATTTCAAACAAATCACTCGCCAATTATTTCTTCCAGAATTACTTCATGTATCGCATCCAAGTGTTGTTTCTTCATAAGAGCCATTTCTGATTGAAGGGACACTAAGATCGGAGGCGTCTCTTTAGCTGCTTCCTCTGCTTGCTTTAGCTTATTTCTAGTTATCTCTAATTCGGCCTCGAGTATTTTACATTGTGTCTTGTTCGCGAATTGAGTTTTCACTTGCGCCTCTAGTTGTTCTTTACTTCGTCGTTCCTCGTACAATAATTTTTGAAGCTCTCTACGAGAAAGAAAAGAGTCAAATAGATTGTGCGTATATCCGTAAAGATAAGAATCGTTCACATCTTTTTATATTGTCACCTACTTCAACATCTTCGCGTGATCAATTTGTTCCTTTTCCCTTTCGTGACGCTCCATAATTAATTTACACTTCACATGTTCGATCTCTGAGTGATTCGTAGTTTGCGCCTTTCTCAATTTTTCCTTCAAATCTTTAATTACTTTTTCACACTACAGAAATATATGTTGTTTGCAATGTACGATTACGAAAAATCTAAATGCAAGAAAAAAGAAACTAACTTCGTCCCGTTCACTTCTAAGTTGCTTCTTGTCCTGTTGAAAATTCGCTTCCATTTTCGATTTTTCCGCTGATAGAGTTGCCAAAGAATTCATTAATGTGTCTAGTCTACTTTTCAACTTTTCCACAACTTCCGTGTCCGCCGGATCCGTTTGAATCTCGCGTGACTGCAAAATAATTATTTCCAAAATTAATACAAACTGTTATTGAAATATGTTTATTACAATGTTCTATCATACTTGTCGCGAATTCGCTAATTCATCGTCCGATGTATTTACAGCTACATCATATAGTTCCACATTCTTTACTTCTACCTTCTCTTGCGAAATATTATCTGCAATACACTTGATTAATAAATTTATAATTTTTAGTGCACAGCGTTACATACCTGCCGAATGTTCATCCTTCATAGTTGATGACTTTTCATCTTTTTTTTGGTCCTGTTCCATTGTATCTTCTTATCGTTAATAACGCATTTAAAAAATAAATACCTTTTTCCAAGTGTGGCATTCAAAATCAATATTTAGAGCCTATTATTTACTTGGAATATCGTTTAGATGTACATTTTTATATATAATTATTTATTTATAGCTGAAATGAAAATTATATTCGTTTCAATAAAAAGTACTCAAATTCTAAATGTAAGTTGAGTCCAATAAGAATTATGTTAATTAAGAATCGACAGATGAAAATGTTAAACTCTTTAGAACGTAGTGAAACACGCTTCTTCTAATTGAATTTACGGCAGAACATCTGGTCTTATGATATCTGATTGAAAAGATTACTCGCTCGTACTTGATTATTTACCTTTAATCAATTCTGGTCTATAACTTTTACCAAGTTCAGCGAGAAATTGATTATAAAATGGCTCAGATTCTTGGGCTGGCATAGCTCTGTGGAAATCTAATCTATTCCCTTTTAGATTATGATACAATGTAAATTGACTGATGCATAATATTTCATATTGCTTATCCACTACACTGGCACCCCATTTTTTATTATTATCACCGTCAAAAAGTTTTACATTTAATATCTTTTTTACTCTAAAGAAAATAAGAATTTATTCCTTACTTTACTAAACTACTTATTCTTTTTAAATACCAGAAGTATGATACAATGTATTAACGTGTTTCATTACATGTATTTCATGTCTTCCACTGTGTCATTTCTTTTTATGCCAATCAAAATGCAGAGACCATTCCCAATGCTACTAATAATTTCACCATCAACTGTAAAAAATATTCTACAATCGTATCAGAACTAAATAAATGATCGAATACGCTATTAATAATTTTATTGCAAAGACTTCCGCTTTATCCTAGTACCTAAAGAATTATATCTTTCTACAATCATTACCAGCAGATTCATATTATTTAGCATTACATACTGTTGTTTTAGGAGAACCGATGAACGGGAAATACATGTATCTATTCAAGCTATTTTTTATTTAGTACAATGCGACACAGCTTTTATTTTATTAACTATGAGAGGCATTCGATATTTCTGCTTGATTCTTGCATCGTACAAGACACGATAATTTTCGTCATTACAATAAAACATGTATAACCTGATCATTACCTGAAACGCTAGCTTTCGTCACTCGTTGTATTACTGCTTTCATATTTAAATTAACGTCGTTTTCTATATATCAGTAAAGTTTCTTTTACTGTTTCATGCAGATATATCTCTTCGTTTAAACTCTTTGCAGTAAAAATAATTTATAGAAAATATATGTATGCTGCTACTCTCGCTATGTAAACACTTATGTACACACTGTACATATATACGTATACTTGGCGGATGGACCAATAGGAGAGCCAGAGCAGTCAGAAAGCTTATTTCCGCGTATAGACTTCCTGTAATGCAGTTTGACTTTTCAAAGATTGTTTACAAGCAAATTACGAAGCGTAGAAATCATTTGAGAAGTTTAGCTATCGCAGATTTGTTTGTCGCGAACTTGTCGAGATTAGTGAAAAATGTGCTTACCAAGACGTTCTAGTACGTTTCGTCGCCTGGAATCATAGTTGAAACTGTTTCTCTGTGACCCACTTGTTGCGTTTAGGTTATGGTGTTATAAACAAAAATATGTTGGGTATAAACGTTCGGTTTTCATGATAAATTCGTGCATGCCAAACGATAGGGATGGAGGGTCCAGGCCTGAGCTTGTTTCAAGGCTCAGAAAGTATTCGGCTAAACACAAGTACACAAGGCTTAGAGGAGGATGAAGAACAAGAAGACATCAAACGACGAAATAAAGAGGTACCCTTTTCTTTATTTTAAAGTGAATTCATTTAAAGAGATGTTGTCCATGAAATGATTTAGAAGATATATCTGTCTCTTAAGAAAATTCAATTTGGAAGAATAAATTACAGGGATCATCGTTTTAATAGACAAGTTTTGGTGTTCTAGATCACGGATCTCTTGACCAATGCGTTTGACGATTTAGAGGATGACAATGACACTAGTTCCATTAACAGTAGTCATTATCAGGATAGCACTAAAGGAGCAGAAGTGTTTAATGTAGCGTTAAACACTTCTGAACAAAGAATTACAACGCCTAAAGATGTCTCGACGACGATGTCTCAACTGCAGAAGGAATTTGGTGTTTATAATCGTATTGAGAATAACCATGATGATGTTATGACAAATCATCGGTCAGAACTAGAAACCGTGCCTTCGATGTCTGATATGCAGAGGGATTACAACATTTATGGTCAGACAGAGACACCATATTCCAAGAGCAATAGCAATAATGATACTGTTGACACGCCATACGAACTACCAAGACTGCCGAACTCTGCGTTCGCCAGAGATTTGCGAGTTCAAGTCGACGAAGAATACACGTTTAATGAAAATTATCCGTACAATTATCAAACACCTTCGAACCATTATGATGTTCAAAGTAAAAATTACTCGAACAATGGTTACATCGATGGATACGAGAACAATGTACAGAGTAAACAAGTTCACGAGTTTGGTGGTGGTGATAATGTTACGTCCGATCATGTGAATCATTGTTACAAAACAAGTCCGAACGGCAGATCGAGAGATGATAACATTGCGTATAAAACAGCGGAATACGATAGCAAGGAGCAGTTGGAGGTGTTGTATACAGTCAGATTGAGAGAAATTAAAAGATTGTCAGAAGAGTTGCAACAATTGCAGTTAGAAAAGGAAGAAGAGAAAAGTCAATTGAGTAGGAAGATAGCACTTTTGCAGGCAGAAATTGAACGTGCGAACATATCTAGAAATCAAACTCAGCATGCTTTGGGTAAGATGATACTAAAAGAATTGTCATAAAACTTGTCTCACGCGTGCCTTTTTTGCAGTTGACACGAAAGCTGAAATCGCCGATCTCCACAATCAAATAGCTTCGTTGAAAGAAAAGAACTCTGTACTAGAGAAAACAAATCAAAACGTAAGATTTCTACTGCGAGCATGTTGTGTATCTTACGTTTTAACTTTCATACACTATAGTATATAAATTTTACAGATGACAGAAGAATTGAATGTTGCCAGAGATTCCGTAATAGAGTTACAACAAAAGATAGCCATGCTGGAACGAGTGCAAGTTCTGCAAGCGAATGATAGAACGCATGAGAAGTTCTTGAAACAAGCGCAGGAAAAACATACGATCGAAATGAAAAATATGCAAACTCAAATAGATGTTCTCACAGATAAACTTAACGCGAAGGTATTTCTAACATTATATATAATATATTTAATAAATAAATTAGGTATTCGTGTGTGTACTGTGCAGTTATAAGCATATGATTGTAATAATGTTATTTGTCATAGCTGCTCAATGTGGATTCCAACACTCAATGTATTTGGGCAAGTTTCTGGCATATTGTATAATCTCAAGCCTATATTTTAATTGTTCCCGTATTATAATCCATTGTATAAATCGAATACTTTCAATGTCTAAATCGTTTGCATGACAGGATTATTAAAAGAATAAGATATATTTAGAGCAAAGAGTATTTTGTTTTAGCAGTGATGTTAATCACTTACCTTGCTTTAATTTCAACAGGAAGCATCGTACGTCTCATTGGAGAATAAATTGGCTGATGTCCGAAGAGCGCACGAAACTCTTATGGTGGAGAAAGGTGACACCATGAATCGTTTGGCGCAAGCATTGGAAGAAAGTCAAGCGCAATGCAGGAATCTCATGGCTACGAACAATGCTCAACAGGTGATGCAGTTTCAAGCGCAAGTTAAAATACTAACACAAGAAAAGGATGAAATGCAAAAAATAATTCAAGACCTACAGGTATTTAAAATATTGATTCATGTAAAACAGTTTATTGAGGATATTTGTTGTCGTACTCTAATATCCACAGAATATAAATTTGCAGAATAAGTTAGAAATAACAAAAAATGATGTAGCGCAATTTGATTCATTATTGACAACGACATTGGAAGAAGAATCTGATTCCATCCGACAGATGAAACTGGGAGATCTTCATAATAAATCGAGATCGAAACCTTGCGATGATATCACAAGTAAATTAAGAGGAGAATTGCAAAGGTAATTTGTTTTTACGCGGAACTATTTATGAATTATTGTTGGGCGCACTATTATTTGATCATTAACTTATAGATGTTTGGCTTGGCAAGCTGTAAAAAGGAAAGAAATAACTCGATTAGAGAATACTTTGGCCCAAAAAGAGAAAGAACTCGATAAAGCTTTAACTGTAACAGACACATGTCGGCAGGAGGCCGCTCGGTACGCTAAGCGTGTCGATGAATTGGAACATGAGTTAAAGTCTGTGCTTACGGATCAAGCGTTGAAAGCGAATGCTCAAATACAAAAGTTGTCGCATCATCTTAACGATGTGAAGAAGCAATACGAATCGTTGCGCGAGGAAAAAGTAGGATTAGAACAAAAGTTAGAAGAAACATTAGCAGTTAATCAAGAGACTCTTAAGAAGTTACACCAAGAGAGCATAAATCAACAGGAAAAGGAGGCCATTGACGAGTACAATAAAGAATATTTAGAGATACATGCTAAGGCCGTTGAGAGAGTTAGACAAGAGGCACAAGTCGAAGTAGTGCAATTATCGTAAGTACTGGCGATACCCATTATAAAAGATCAAGCAACAGTTTCATAAATTGTTTTACCATTATTTATAATACTTGTTGCAGCGTGCAATTAGAGCAAACGCAAAAGGAGTTGGACAGCGTCAAGGAATTGTATATAGACGTCTGCAGTACAAAAGAACAATTAATAAGTGAACACAAGTCTGAAATCAAAATGTTGAAGGAGAAGTATGCTAGTTTAGATGAACGTGAAAAGGATATCGACAAATACGAAAACGACTTGCGTGCACAAGTGAAAATAATCGAGAGATTGACGGGGGAATGTGATACGTATAGAAGTAAAGTAATTGAGCTAGAAAAGGATTTAAATTGTGAGAGGAAGAAGAAGGAGGAATATACGAAGAAAATTCACCAAGAAATTGAAAGAGGTAGATACATGGTTACGCATTTGATATTTCATTTAAGAAAGTCGTATAATTAAAACGATTTAACATTTATAGCTAAAGAGGAAGCTTTGAGTGAGTTACGTAACGCTCATCCTAATCAAGAAATAAGCGTTCTCTTACCAGACCACTGCTCAGAACACTCAGAAAAAATTAATCAGGTATATCTCTTATTTACACTTACTTAGTCGATTATTGCTGATTGAACATAGGTAAATTATGGTACATGAAATGTAATTTGTTTGCAGTTAGAGCAAGATTGCAAGCGTTTGGAAGAAAAATTACACGCTGCGGTTGAGGAGCACAAAAAAATATCCGAATATCAATCCGAATTAGACGATGCTAGATTAAAGATAGCGCAGATGGAAATAACTCATGAGTCGTGGAAGAAGAAATACGATAACGCAATCAGCGAAAGGAATGATCTTATTGCTAAAATTTCTAAACTCGATTCTGAATTAATGAATATGAAACGAAATTCAAAGATCGAAGACTCGGACGATGTTAAATTAAAAGTTGCTCGATATCAAGTGGAAAATGAGAGTTTGAAAACTAAATACGAGAGTTTGATAACCGAAAGAAACCTTTCCAAGGACAAAATTTCGCAGTTAGAAGTAGAGTTGATGGAAGCAAAGAAGATCATTGGGAGTTTCGAGAACAGGTTTAAAATGAGCAGCGAGGTATCGTTGAACTCGAAATGCGAACTGGAGAAAGAACTTTCTCATTACAAGGATCTGGTGACACAATTGAGCGGTAAGATAAATCATTTGAAAGCGGGAAGGAAAAGCGATATTATCATGGAGCAGAGAATCAAACAATTAGAAAAGGAGTTACAAGGAAAGGAGGAGGAGCTCGAGAGGTTGAAAGATTTTGAGAAAATAAAGGGAGAAAGGGATCAGCTTGTTTTGAAACTGAAGAACCAAGCCAAGCAATTCGAGCAATATGTTAAAAATCAGAAACAAGTGTCCGCCGAATTGAACTTATCACCGCGTAGCTCGAGCGATGGTACAGATTTTCAAAAGATAAGAGAAATTATGATAAAGGAGATTCGTGAGGAAATGGAACAGAAAGTGGTCGAAGAGCTACGAGGTATAGAGGAGCAGCATCGCGAGAAGAGAAAGGAATTGGAGGAGAGGTATAAAACGGTTTTGCTAGAACTGCAAACTAGATGTAACGAAAAAACGCAGGAAATGGAAACGTTGAAAGAAGCGCTGCTCACGGAAAAGGTAAAGATTCATTCATCCTTTAAAGCGAAGGAGCAATTTGTTAGTCAAGTGATCGAAACGAAACTTGAAACGTACAACAAAGAATTGGCAGCACGAAAGTTGAAAATCGAACAGTTGCAGGAAGAGTTGAAACAGAAGGAGAGCGATGTCGACGAAGAGAGAAACGTAATGGCTCAGGTAATGACTAAATGGGCCGCAGAGATTCGAGAGATAAGAGAGAAAGAGGTCGAGATGAACGAGAGATTGCAACAATTGAAGGAGAGTGAAGAGAATTTAAAGGCAGAAATAGAAGTGTTGAAAGAGAAGGAGAAAGAAATGAAATGTAACATCGATACGATAAAACGTAAATATCAATCGGCAAAGAAAACTGCAAACAATTACAAGGTAATTTATTTAATATGATAAGAAGTTGCTGATCCGCTTTATGTATATCCTGTCGTTATATTTCGCTGAATTATTACAGGAGTATGCTGAAAACAAAGAGAAATTTTTGTTAAGCGAATGTAAACGTATAGAGGAAGGTTACAAAAGGGCCATGAATCAAGTACAACAGAAACTTGAAGCGATCGTTAGCACTCAGGAGGAACAAGTAGCGTCGAAGCTGAAAGAGCTTGAGTCTCAGTATACCGAGAGGATAGAACAAATGCGACTTACACAGAAGTACAAAAGTAAATGTTGAAGTATCTATTAATATTTTAGTATGCAATATAGCTTTTGTAGTTTAAAAAGAAGAAGCGAAAAACCGTAGTTAGAAGAGGCTAGATATTTTATAATTTAAAGCACTTTATTGTACAACACTTCATTACAAGATTTTAATATTAGGGACCAAGTTGATAAGTTGAAATCGACGTATGTATATTGATAGGATTAATGAATTAAATACTTGTTTGCTGCGCCGTATTAACAGGATGGCGAACACTAATGAGTAAGTTAAATACTAAAGTACAATTCCGCCGGTTAATTAACTGATAGAGAGTACTATAATTAATAACTAAAATTTATATAGACATTACTTAAAATAATGCGAATCTGTAAAAAAAAATTAAGAAGAGAATCATTTTTACATATATATTAACTTTGTTACACATATAATCTATATCCGAAGTATACAATTCCCGTAAAAGTGATATACGAATTCTTAGTCACATGTTCTCTCCGCAGAACATTATGACATAATATTTTAACTCAAGACTGGATCTTCATTAGATCTTTTTTCTTACTAAATAGTTAGTCTTTGCTAGATTAAGGCAAATTAGATCGTTATAGTAACTTCTGTTTGACTCAAAACGTTAAAGTATGCCTCTGAGTATTAAAGAATTGTTCACGATATACATAATATCCTAGGAGAAATTATAGATATATTAGTATTAAGGTTGTACAAAATGAACAATGATTTTATTACGAAAATTCATGTTATATAATATAAATTTTACATTCGCGCTCGATCAACCGAGCTAATTGTATAATCTACATATTGGACATTGAAATTGCAAAAATTTATATGGATTCGGCGTTTAAAACGTGAAAGTTGAATGTGCAAATTTTTATGTTGGTTTTGTTTAATATTTAGGATGTAATACACATGCATACATATATGGAATATTTTGTACAAATTAGTGCATGTAAAACATTTTTGTAAATGTATTAAGAAGCCATAATTTGTTCTAATCTTATAATTTATATAATGTAAGACCAAGTACGATGCGTCGCTGACGAGTAGAGTTCTGGAAGGTATGCCATTTGATCGAGGAGAAGTAGAATAAAATAGAAACAAGACAATTGGTGCGTGGAACCTAAACACTGATGTTGGCACAATCTCGCACGTGCGGTTTGTATACTGAAATCAGATAATGGGTTGTTATCTTACCATGTAAATTTTGAGCGAGTGTTGAAGGTAGCGTGCGAGGAACAATTCTTCCCTCTGTGCCGTCCCGTAACTCTTCTTATGAGCGACCGACTGTAAACGTGTAATACATATGTACTCTCGATTAGCGAACTATAGACTGCTGCGATTAAATTCGGTTTTATAAAACTTTTACACCGATTCAAAAGCATGGATATCGATAGATGTGTTCTTTCCCATTTAAAACGAAGGAGAACATGTCTAAAAAACGAGCAATATAATTGAATTTCTATATTTCAGAAAGTTGTTGCATGTTCATCGAGACTCGTGACAATTTATCCCTATATTACATATTAATTGTACATTATACATTATTACTTTTACTGGATCATTATTATTATCTTCTTGATAATAATGATTCTTGATAATAGTATAATTATCAAACCATCACTGAATAGAGAGTATTATTAATATTAGTTATATGTATTTTTGTATGTAGAGTGAATTAATTTATTTTTTGTAATAAAGATTTTATGTCAGTGTCTATTAAAATTATTTAATGCTTAAATAATATTATCACACAACATAAAATTCGAAATGATATGATTCGAACAGTTACATTCGAAGTCTATTACGATAAAAAAATAATGACGGTATAACCGAAAGGGTGATACTACCGTATAAAAAAATAAGATGAAAATGTGGAATAAAATTTTTTTATACCTTACGACTCTTGCCGCTTGCTCTTCTCTGCGGCCGTCAGTTCTCCTCCTATGCCTGTTTGCTATCCACAAATCTCAGAATTTATCCCGCACGGCTCGCTTCCCCTGTTTTTCGCCCGTATTTCGATTCCCACTACTATTCTCCTCATGCGCCTTCGCGAAGCGAACCTATCAAGTACCAGTCCCCACCATGGTCGCGTCGTCCCCACTTTCCGACCGAGAGAAAAATTATTCCATTCCTGGCCATAAGCTCGCTATTCGTGCCCTTCCACAACGATGAAAGGGAGCACGAGCGATTGAACGAATAGCAGCACACCAGAGTTAGTAGAGCCAGCCAGTAAAGGAGCTTTCGGTCAATCGGATCGGTATTTCATTGAGCAAAAATCACTCGTGCTCCGTGCTCCCTACCGAAAACATGGCTTTGTTAGCTAGTTTAATAGTTCATTTGACACGAAATACGATAGCTAAAAATGCCGATTTCGATGCGAGAGTTGAAACGCCAAAGGTCGACGCAAGATTATATTCTCGTGCACGTTACTCTCGAGTCGTCTCGCGAGAGTGTAATGATGGCTTTGCATAATTACTACGAGACAATCCCCAAAAAATGTCTCTTTATTTTCTTTCTATATGTACTATAAAAATAGTGGAATAGTCAACGAACAATTACATAACGCTAGTTCGGAGGATACTTAAATAGGCCACCGTTGTTTTGAGAATCTGTAAAGATAGTTTCGCGTTTACTAATATTACTTGCCAGGGCTATAATTTATGTTACATACATGAAGAAGAAACTTACATTTACAAACATGGATAATGATAAATCAGCGATACTACCCGCACTAATTTTAGCTGGACTACCCGACATAGCTATGACTAAAATCAGTCCTTGTATCGTTTTACTGGGCAGGTTGTACCATTCGATCATAAAGCAAGACTGACCCACGCTACTGGTCTGTCAGACACAAAGTGACACTATACATATACATACAGTCAGACAATCATGAAGGAAAAGTATAAGCTAGCATGACAGACATTCAAGTAAAATAAGTGATTTATATACGTCTGTCAGACATTCAAGTAGTACAAGTCAACGCCGCTCTCTCGTCAGACAAACAAAATGAAAGCCTCTCATTCCCATGTGTCATTGTGTCTCGTAGTAAAACGTGAAAGTGTACCTTTTCCATCAAGAGATCCCCAATATAACATAGTATAAATATATTAAATGTCAACGATATTAGTAACACCGTATAAGTTGTAAGACTAAGCGTATTCCTTTGTTCCCAATCCTAACATAAATATAAAATCATAGGATCGTGTCTCCCTCGTTCTATCACAGCAGGGAACTTACCGTAAGACAATAATATTCAAGTAAACAGATAATGCAAGTTGAACTAACAAGTTGTACTAAGCATATTTCTCGCAACATGAAATCTATCGCTGCTGAAAACCTGTAATCGTTCAACATAAGTTTTCCGTAAATCGGAGATCAGTTGAATAAAAATGTGTGTACCAAAAAGTTTTACCTTAAGATTCGTAAGTGGTGTTCAATGATTTGTACGAAACGTCTATCAAGAGTCGATGTTTTCTCATTATGTTCACTATGTACGAGATCGCTCAAATGTGACGCAACAACATCAATTTGTCCGCAGGCGTGCGTCGCGAAAAGCGCAGCTAATCCGCAGGTACCGGCAGTTGTAGAATACATCATGTACCCACACATACAGTGCATGGTGTAAACGATTTCGTAAATAGGACTTGTCTGCACGTCGAAAAGAACAGAGTAAGTCGGATAAATCACTGGCCTGATGGTTCGATTATGCTCGTCGATGAACGTGCCGATCGCGTATTGCAAGATCGTGTAGTAAAATATGCCGCCGCTGTACATGAACACAGCAGAGAGGACCGTCAGATTCCGACCCACTTGACCGTATTTTAACATCAACTCCCGATCCCTAGGAAATTCTATCTGTTGTATCCCTTATTAAAATACAGAATCATTTTATTTCAACAATATGCTTCGTAGTTGAGTATTTACGCCGTCAAAAATATGTACGAACGCTATGTTGTACTCTAAACGATGAATGACATACTAACTGACCTGCATCCAATCAATTTGCACCTGTTCGATGCAATCCTCGATCTTCGGTTTCCGTGCGATAAGGGCCAAATACATGAGCAACGACGTCACACAGAAACCCACTAAACCTATCAGCTTCAACTTCATTACAATATCCCTTTCCTCAAACACGATGTACAGGATACACGGTATTATAGCAAAAAGAAGCGCGAAGTTACCAATCCCGATAACAATTTTCGGCAAAAATCTTGCGGCACCTTTAAGCACGGATGGCCAAATGCCAATAGATCTCAAAACCCATTTGTTATGCTTGGTTACGAAAACGATGTCCTGTTCGTAATTCCGATTTCCCGGCTTATGACCCATCTGATCTTGCGTAAAGAGGTGCATCTTCGCGTACGGTTCGAAAGCGACTGTCTCAAAGACAGTGTAGCCATATTGATTGCAAGGTCAGTGAGCTTGCGCTGGCGATAATGTGTGTGCGTGCAACCCTTTTTTGCCGCGCGGTATCAATTATTACCCATCAAAGAAAGGGTGAACGTAATTATAGGGAAAGCGAACAGGTGATTCTATAGAGTTTGAATCTTTCGGGTTGTACAGAGAACGGGATTAAAGAATAGCAATAAGTGTGCGATGAAATGAATGTGCGAAGAGATCTTCATCATTGAAGAAGTGTTTCTTTTGTTATGTATTTTTGTAAAGTGCTCGCATTTAACTTTCATCAAAGTGACAGGAGGTATTTTTAGAATTGCATTTATTTATTTACTATTGTCCCACAAGTTATGAATATATTTAGAAACATCGTTACACCTTACCAGAACCGCATGAAGGACGCATAAACGCCCGAATTGCCTTGGACCTGTGAATATGTGAAACTTCTCAAGTTCAATTGAAACATTTGTAGAAAATTACACTTGCGGAAATACATAGAACGAAGTCAGCTAGGTATTAATACTTGCTGTACAGGTTCTCGAGTAATTCGTGTCAGTCGATCGTGTAGTTGAATTCTCCCACGTGTACGTAGTCCTCTACGTCGTAGTAGACGTAGTACGTCAGTACCTCTACGAAGGAATATACAGAACCTGAACGGTTACACGATGTGTTTGGGCTGGTACGCTGACAGATTAAAAAATTACCTGCAGCTTTTTCTTTACGGTGGCTTCGAGCTCTTATGATCAAACATTTGTACATGTACACATCGCATAATTAGTAGCCGACAGTATCGCGAAAATGTCTTCTTATATTTTCTTTCTACAAGTACTATAAAAATAATGAATAGTCAGAGAATGAATTATGTAACTGTAGCCCGGAGAAAATTTAAATAAGCCACCGACGTTTTAAAAACCTGTACAAAAAATTTTGCTCTTACAATCAGCAAGATGATCTGCTAGAACTATAATTTTGTCGTCCTTTTGTTACAGAAATTTAAAAACTAACATTTACAAAAGTAGACAACGATAAATCAGCGATACTACCGGCGGTAATTTTAGCTGGACTACCCGACATAGCTATGATTAAAACGAGTCCTTGTATCGTTTTACCAGGTAAGTTGTACCAGTCGAGCATAAAACAAGACTGACCCATGCTGCTGGTCTGTCAGAAATAGAGTGAAACTAGTCAGTCAATCATACAGGAGAATAAAGTAATATAGATACATCAACAAGACAGATATTCAGATAAAATAACTGAATCATACACGTCTGACAGACACTCAAGTATTATAGTACAAGTCAATTCCGCTCTCTCGTCAGAATGAGATAATTAACGTCTCTCTGTTATATCTGCCATTGTATCTCGTATTAAAACATGAAAATATACCTTTTCTATCAAGAGATCACCAATGTAGCACAGTATAAATATATTAAATGTCAAAGAAATGAACAGTATTATATAAGTTGTAAGACTAAGCGTATTTCTTTCTTTCCAATCCTGTCATCAATATCAAATCATAGAATCACGTCAGCCTCGTTGTAGGACACCAAGGAACTTACCGTAAGGCAATAATATTCAATGAAACACATACAGAAAGTGGAATAAACGAGTTCCACTAAGCATATTTCTCGCAACATGGAGTCTACTGCTACCGAAAACCTGTAATCGCACAACTTAAATTTTCTATAAATTGGAGATCACTTGAATAAAAAAGTTTCACCTCAAAATTCGTAGATGGTGCTCAACGATTTGCTTAAAGCTTCGATTCATAATCGGTATTTTTTTAGTGTAGTCATTATGTACGAGATCGGTCAAATGGGACACAACGATATCAATTTGTCCGCAAGCATGCGTCACGCAAAGCGCAGCTAATCCGTAGGTACCGGCTGTTATACTACTCGACACGTTCCCGCAGATACAGTGCATGATATAAACCAGTTCATAAGTGGGACTTGTCTGAACGTCGAACAGAACAGAGTAGGTAGGATAAATCACTGGCTTGATGGTTCGATTATGCTCGTCGATGAACGTGCCGATCGCGTATGGCAAGATGAAGTAGTAAAGTATTTCGCCGCTGTACATGAACACAGCTGAGAAGACCGTCAGATTCCGTCCCACTTGACCGTATTTTAACATCAACTCTCGATCCTTAGGAATTTCTACCTATGGTATTACTTATTAAAACACTGAATCTTTTCATTTCAACAATATACCTCGTATAGTGAAACGTAGACGTAGAGTAAAATCTGTACGAACTCTATGTTATACTTTAACTGATGAATGTGATATTAACTGACCTTCATCCAATCAATTTGTAGCTGTTTGATGCAATCCTCGATCATTGGTTTCCGTGCGGAAAGGAGCCAGTACTTGAGCAAAGCGGACACAGTGAAACTCATTAAACCCATAAGCTTAAAAATCGTAACGGTATCTTCTTCTTCAAAGACCATGTATAGGATACACGGCATTATAGCAAAAAGAAGCGCGCAATTACCAATCCCGATAACAATTTTCGGCAAAAATCTTGCGGCACCTTTAAGCACGGATGGCCAAATGCCAATAGATCTCAAAACCCATTTGTTATGCTTGGTTACGAAAACGATGTCTTGTTCGTAGTTCCGGTTTTCCGGCTTATGACCCATCTGATCTTGCGTAAAGAGGTGCATCCTCGTGAATGGCACGAAAGCGACTGTCTCAAAGACAGTGTAGCCATATTGATTGCAAGGTCAGTGAGCTTGCGCTGGCGATAATGTGTGTGCGTGCAACCCTTTTTTGCCGCGCGGTATCAATTATTCCCCTTCAAAGAAGGGATGAACGTAATTATAGGGAAAGCGAACAGGTGATTCTATAGACTTTGAATCTTTCGGGTTGTACAGAGAACGGGATTAAAGAATAGCAATGAGTGTGCGATGAAATGAATGTGCGAAGAGATCTTCATCATTGAAGAAGTGTTTCTTTTGTTATGTATTTTTGTAAAGTGCTCGCATTTAACTTTCATCAAAGTGACAGGAGGTATTTTTAGAATTGCATTTATTTATTTACTATTGTCCCACAAGTTATGAATATATTTAGAAACATCGTTACACCTTACCAGAACCGCATGAAGGACGCATAAACGCCCGAATTGCCTTGGACCTGTGAATATGTGAAACTTCTCAAGTTCAATTGAAACATTTGTAGAAAATTACACTTGCGGAAATACATAGAACGAAGTCAGCTAGGTATTAATACTTGCTGTACAGGTTCTCGAGTAATTCGTGTCAGTCGATCGTGTAGTTGAATTCTCCCACGTGTACGTAGTCCTCTACGTCGTAGTAGACGTAGTACGTCAGTACCTCTACGAAGGAATATACAGAACCTGAACGGTTACACGATGTGTTTGGGCTGGTACGCTGACAGATTAAAAAATTACCTGCAGCTTTTTCTTTACGGTGGCTTCGAGCTCTTATGATCAAACATTTGTACATGTACACATCGCATAATTAGTAGCCGACAGTATGTCGAAAATGTCTTCTTATATTTTCTTTCTACAAGCACTATAAAAATAATGAGTAGTCAGAGAATCAATTACGTAACTGTAGCCCGAAGAAAATTTAAATAGGCCACCGACGTTTTAAGAACCTGTACAAAAAATTTTGCTCTTACAATTAGCAAGATGATCTGCTAGAACTATAATTTTGTCGTTCTTTTGTTACAAAAATTTAAAAACTAACATTTACAAAAGTAGATAACGATAAATCAGCGATACTACCGGCGGTAATTTTAGCTGGACTACCCGACATAGCTATGATTAAAACGAGTCCTTGTATCGTTTTACCAGGTAAATTGTACCAGTCGAGCATAAAGCAAGTCTGACCCATGCTGCTGGTCTGTCAGAAATAAAGTGAAACTAGTCAGTCAATCATACAGGAGAATAAAGTAATATAGATACATCAACAAGACAGATATTCAGGTAAAATAACTGAATCATACACAGACACTCAAGTATTATAGTACAAGTCAATGCCGCTTTCTCGTCAGAATGAGACAATTTTCTCCCTTTTATACCTGCCATTGTGTCTCGTATTAAAAGGGGAAAATATACCTTTTCTATCAAGAGATCGCCAATGTAGCATAGTATAAATATATTAAATGTCAAGGATATTAACAGCATCGTATAAGTTGTAAGGCCAATCGTATTACTTTCTTTCCAATCCTGTCATCAACATCAAATCATAGAATTGTGTCTCCCCCGTTCTATCTCACCAAGAAACTTACCGTAAGGCAATAGTATTCAAGTAAACATATATTACAAGTGGAACAAACGAGTTCCACTAAGCATATTTCTCGCAACATGAAGTTTACTGCTGCCGAAAACCTGTAATCAAACGACTAAAATCTTCCATAAATTAGAGATCACTAGAATAAAAGAAGTTCCACCTTAAAATTCGTAAGTGGTGCTCAATGATTTGTTTAAAGCGTCGATTCAGAATCGATGTTTTTTTAATGTGTTCATTATGTATGAGATCGCTCAAATGAGACACAACGATATCAATTTGTCCGCAGGCGTGCGTCACAAAAAGCGCAGCTAATCCGTAGGTACCGGCTGTTATACTACTCGACACGTACCCGCATATAACATGAACGGTATAGACTATTTCGTAAATAGGACTTGTCTGCACGTCGAATAGAACAGAGTAAGTAGGATAAATCACTGGCTTGATGGTTCGATTATGCTCGTCGATGAACGTGCCGATTGCGTATGGCAAGATCAAGGAGTAAAATATTTCGCCGCTGCACATGAACACAGAACAGAAAATCGTCAGATTCCGACCCACTTGACCATACTTTAACATCAACTCCCGATCATTAGGAAATTCAACCTGTGGTATTACTTATTAAAACACTGAATCTTTTTATTTCAACAATATATCTCGTATAGTGAAAGATCGACGTAGCGAAAAATCTATACGAACACTATGTTATATTTGACCGATGACTTAGACATTAACTGACCTGTTTCCAATCAATTTGCACCTGTTCGATGCAATCCTCGATCTTCGGTTTCTGTACGGAAAGGAACCAGTACTTGAATAAACAGGACACAGTGAAACTTAGTAAACCCGTGAGCTTCAATTTCATTACACTATCTCTTTCTTCAAATACAATGTATAGGATACAGGGTATTATAGCAAAGCAGAGCGCCAAGGTAAATATTCCGATAATAATTTTCGGTAAAAATCTTGCAGCACCTTTAAGCACGGATGGCCAAATACCAATAGATTTCAAAAGCCATTTATTATGCTTGGTTATGAAAACGATGTCTTGTTCGTAATTCCGATTTCCCGGCTTATGACCCATCTGATCTTGCGTAAAGAGGTGCATCTTCGCGTACGGTTCGAAAGCGACTGTCTCAAAGACAGTGTAGCCGTATTGATTGCAAGGTCAGTGAGCTTGCGCTGGCGATAATGTGTGTGCATGCAACCCTTTTTTGCCGCGCGGTATCGATTATTACTCATCAAAGAAGGGATAAACGTAATTGTAGGGAAAGCGAACAGGTGATTCTATAGAGTTTTAATCTTTGGGGTTGTACACAGAACGGGATTAAAGAATAGCAATGAGTGTGCGATGAAATGAATGTGCGAAGAGATCTTCATCATTGAAGAAATGTTTCTTTTGTTATGTATTTCTATAAAGTGCTCGCATTTAAATTTATACACGCAACTTAATAATCATCAAAGTGACAGGAGGTATTTTTCGAATTGCATTTATTTATTTACTATTGGCTTACAAGTTATGTATACATATATTAAGAAAGATCGTTACACCTTACCAGTCTGAGGAAAAGACAAATGCGTGAAAGACGACTTAAGAACCCATAAACGCTCGAATTGCCTTTGACCTGTGAATATGTAAAACTTCTTACGTTCATTTGAAACATTTCTAGAAAATCACACATGCGGAAATACATTAAAAGAAGTCAGCTATGCAGCATTAATCCTTGGTGGGTGAGTTCTCGAGTAATTCGTGTCAGTCGATCGTGTAGTTGAATTCTCCCACGTCAGTACTTTTACGAAGGAAGATACAGAACCTGAACGGTTACACGATGTGTTTGGGCTGGTGCGCTGACAGATTAAAAAATTACCTGCAGCTTTTTCTTTACGGTGGCTTCGAGCTCTTATGATCAAACACTTGTACATGCACACATCGCATAATTAGTACCAGACAATATCTTGAAAATGTCTTTTTATATTTTCTTCTACAAGTACTATAAAAACCGTGAATAGACAGAGAGTCAATTACGTAACTGTAGCCCGGAGAAAATTTAAATAGGCCACCGACGTTTTAAGAACCTGTACAAAAAATTTTGCTCTTACAATTAGTAGAATAGTCTGCCAGACCTATAATTTTGCTGTTTTTTATCACAAAAATGTTAACGTAAATAGAAATTTACATTGAGAAAGGTAGATAACGATAAATCGACAATGCTACCGGCGCTAATTGTAGCTGGACTATCCGACATAGCTATGACTAAAACGAGTCCTTGTATCGTTTTACGAGGTAAGTTGTACCATTCGATCATAAAACAAGACTGCCCCACGCTACTGGTCTGTCAGACGCAAAATTACAGTAGTCAGTGAATCATACATTAGAATGAATTAATATATGTTAATAAGAGAGATATTCAAGTAGAATAACTAAATCATGTTCATTTGATGGATGATTAAGTAGTACATGTCAACGCGGCCCTCCCTACTGACATAGAAAAATAGAAAATTGAGGCCTTTCATTTGCACGTGTCTCCTAGTATAACGTGAAAATATACCTTTTCCATCAAGAGATCACCGATATAGCATAGTATAAATATATTAAATGTCAACGATACTAGTAGCACCGTATAAGTTGTGAGACTAATCGTATTACTTTGTTCCCAATCCTGTCAATCAATGTAATATCATAGAGCCGCGCCTCTCTCGGTTTGTCACAGCAGTAAAAACTTACCGTAATACAATAATATTCAAGTAAACATATAATGCAAGTTGAACTAACAAGTTCCACTAAACATATCTCTCGCAATATGAAGTCTACCGCTGCCGAAAACCTGTAATCGTTGAACATAAATTTTCCATAAATTGGAAATCACTTAATAAAAACGTGTGTTGATAAAAAGTTTTACCGTAAAATTCGTAAATGATGCTCGATGATGTTCATGAAACGTCTATCCAGAATCGATGTTTTTTGAATGTATTCATTATGCACAAGATCGTTCAAGTGGGACAGAATGACATCAATTTGTCCGCAGGCGTGCGTCACAAAAAGCGCAGCTAATCCGCAAGTACCGGCTGTTATGGTATTCGTCACGCATCCGCACATAAAATGCATGATATAAGTCAGTTCATAAGTGGGACTTGTCTGCACGTCAAATAGAACAGAGTAAGTAGGATAAATCACTGGCTTGATGGTTCGATTATGCTCGTCGATGAACGTGCCGATAGCGTATGGCAAGATCAAGTAGTAAAGTACTTCGCCGCTGTACATGAACACAGAACAGAAAATCGTCAGATTCCGACCCACTTGACCGTACTTTAACATCAACTGCCGATCCTTAGGAATTTCTACCTATGGTATTACTTATTAAAACACTGAATCATTTCATTTCAACAATATACCTCGTATAGTGAAACGTCGACGTAGCGAAAAATCTGTACGAATGCTATGTTACACTTAACCGATGACTTAGACATTAACTGACCTGTATCCAATCAATGTACACCTGTTCGATGCAATCCTTGATCACCGGTTTCCGAGCGGTGAGGAGCCGGTACTTGAGCAAAGCGGACACGGTGAAACTCATTACACCCATGAGCTTCAAATTCGTTACAGTATCTTCTTCTTCAAAGACCATGTATAGGATACACGGCATTATAGCGAAGAAAAGCACGATGTAACATATTCCGATAATAATTTTCGTCAAAAATCTTGCGATACCTTTAGGAACGAATGGCCAGATGCCAATAAATTTCAAAACCCATTTGTTATGCTTGGTTATGAAAACGATGTCTTGTTCGTAATTCCGGTTTCCCGGCTTATGACCCATTTGATCTCTCGTAAAGAGGTACATCTTCGCGGACGGCACGAAAGCGACTGTCTCAAAGACAGTGTAGCCCTATTGATTGCAAGGTCAGTGAGCTTATGCCGGTGATAATGTGTGTGCGTGCAACCCTTTCTGTTTCTCGGTATCAATTATTACTCATCCGAGAAGGGGACGAACGTAATTATAGGGAAACCGTGCAGGTGATTCTATAGAGTTGGGAGCGTTAGGGTTGCACTGACAAGAGGCTTAAAGAATAGCAATGAGTGTGCGATGAAATGAGTGTGCGAAGAAATCCTCATTATTGAAAAAGTGTTTCTTTTGAATTTCTACATTGTGCTCAGATTTAACTTTCTATGCTCGAATTAATAATTTTAATAATCACCAAAGTAGCAGGAGATATATTTAGAAGTGCATTTATTCATTTACTTTTGGCCTACAAGTTATCAATACGTTAAGAGAGATCGTTACAACGTACAAGTACGGAGGAAATTTAAATGCGCGACAGATACCTTCGGATCCTTTAAGTGTAAAAACTTTCACTTGTGATGACATTCTTACATACAGTGGAAAATCGCACTTGCGAAAGTACTTAAGTACAGGTCAGCTGTGCAGCTGGATTATTTGAGATGGTGATAATTAAGATCAATCGTTGCATTGCGCTGTTGGGTAATTCGTACCATTCAATCATGCATTTGAATTTTGCGACATTAGGACTTCTACAAGAGAATATAGGGAAGCACGAACGGTCGAACGGTGTGAATTGCTGAGGTGCGTTGATAAATTATAACATTACCCAGCTTTTTCTTTATGGAGGCTTCCGGATCTTATGATCAAATATTTATACATGCATACATCACATAATTACTACGAGGCAATCTCTTAAAAATTTCTTTCTATATTTTCTTTCTACATGTAGTATAACAATAATGTAACAGTTAAGATCAGTCATATAATGGTCGTTCGTAGGAAACTTAAATAGGCCAACGATGTTTTAAGAACCTGTACAAAGATTATGATGTTAAGATTATCCATCAGAGCTATAACTTCGTCATTCTTTCATTACAATAATTTTAACGTAAACAGAAACTTACATTTACAAAAGTAGCTAACGATAAATCGACAATGCTACCGGCGGTAATTTTAGCTGGACTACCCGACATAGCTATGACTAAAACGAGTCCTTGTATAGTTTTACTCGGTAAGTTGTACCAGTTTATCATAAAGCAAGACATACCCACGCTACTGGTCTGTCAAATACAGAGTGAAACATAAAGGAGAATAAAGTAATATACATACGTTAACAAGACAGACACTCAAGTAGTACAAGTCAACACCCCTCTCTCGTCAGGCTTACAAAGGGAGGGCCTGGTGGAACGGATTTTGATAAAACTTGCAGTACTTAAAGATGTCGTACCCAAGTTTAAGTTGGTAAAGTAATAGGGCACCATACTTAGAATTTTCCGAGACAACTGCATTTGAAAATTGATTTACTGGGTTATGAGCACTTCGCGTTAACCATTGAAACAACGAGCTTTCGTAAAGTTTTTATATTATTATTGTTACAATATTGTACCTGACTCAATAAAAACTTTCTTATACAAAAAAAAGCAGTCTCATTGGTTAACGCGAAGTGCTCTTAACCCAGTAAATCAATTTTCAAATGCAATTTTTTCGGAAAATTCTGAGAATGGTGTCCTATTACTTTACCAAATTAAACTTGGATACGACATCTTTAAGTACTGCAAGTTTTATCAAAATCCGTTTCTCGTCCACCAGGCCCTCCCTTTGTTAGTCTCCCTTTTATACCTGCTGTTGCATCTCGTAGTAAAACGTGAAAATTTACCTTTTCCATCAAGAGATCACCAATATAGCATAGTATAAATATATTAAATGTCAAGGATATTAACAGCATCGTATAAGTTGTAAGGCCAATCGTATTACTTTGCTCCCAGTCCTGTTATCAATATCAAATCATAGAATCACGTCTGCCTCGTTCCGAAAAACTTACCGTAATACAATAATATTCCAGTAAGCATATCATGAAAGTGGAACTAACAAACTCCACGAAGCATACTTCACGTAATATCATTTCTACTTTTGCCGTAAACCTGTAATCGTTCAAAATCCATTATGTTTTCTGCACATTCCATTTTTATATAAATCCATGAAATTCGTAATCTAGCGATCATTTTGATGAAAATTTGTCTATTAACCCATTCGCTAATATGGGCGAGTATAGTTGCTCTGTATAAAATACCACTGACGTACTACGGGCGACTATAGCCGTTCAGCGGGAGTACCGCGGCGGAGAACCCGCCCGTAGCGAAAGGGTTAAAAAATGTACCTTAAAATTTGCAAATGGTGCTCAATGATTGCTACGAATCGCGTGTCCAAAATCGTTGTTGTTTCGACTGTTTTACTGTCCACGAGATCGTTCAAATGCGACACAACGATATCAATCTGTCCGCAGGCGTGCGTCGCGAAAAGCGCGGCTAATCCACAAGCACCGACTGTTATAGAATACATCACGTACCCGCACATACAGTGAACGATATAGACTATTTCGTAAACGGGACTTGTCTGCACGTCGAAAAGAACAGAGTAAGTCGGATAAACCAACGGCTTGATGGTTTGATTATGCTCGTCGATGAACGTGCCGATCGCGTATTGCATGATCGTGTGGTATATTGTACCGCCGCTGTACATGAACGCGGCGCAGATGATCATCAGATTCCGACCCACTTGACCGTACTTTAACATCATCTCACGATCTTTAGGAAGTTCTACCTATCGCATCCCTTATCGAAACACAGAATATTTTTATTTTCATAGTATTTATACCTTGTATAGTTAAATATCTACGTGGGCAAAAATGTGTACACACGCGATGTTCTACTTTAACCGATGATTGTGATATCAACTGACCTGCATCCAATCGGTTTCCACCTGTTCGATGCAATTCTGGATCTTCGGTTTACGTGCGGTAAGGGCCCAGTACTTGAGCAACGAGGATATGCAGAAACTCAGTAAGCCGCAGAGCTTCAGTCTTATTATAGTGTCTTTTTCTTCAAACATGATGTGCAGGATACACGGTATTATAGCGAAGAGAAGCACGAAGTTACCAATTCCGATAGCAATTTTCGGCAAAAATCTCGCCGCACCTTTAAGAACGGATGGCCAGATGCCAAGAGATCTTAGAATCCATTTGCTATATTTGGTTACGAAGACGATGTCTCGTTTGTAATTCCGATTTCCCGCATTGTAATCCGTCTGATCTTGCGCAAAGAGGTGCATCTTCGCGGACGGCTCGAAAGCAACTGTTTAAAAGAGAGTAGCATTGATTGCAAGGTCAGTGAGTTTGCGCCGGTGATAATGTGTGTGCGTGCAACCCTTTGTGCCGCTCGGCATCAATTATTACTCACCAGACAAGGGGACGAACGGGACTGTAGGGAAGACGAGCAGATGATTCTATTGAAGTGAAGCTTTAGGGTGTGTAGAGAAGGGGATTAAAGAATAGTAATGAATGTGCGATTATAAGAAATTTTACAATCAAACATTGGTACATGCATACATCGCGTAATTACAATGAACTAATATCTTAACATATTTATTCTACATTTTCTTTCTACATGTACCATAAACATAGTGAAACAGTTAAGATTAATCATGTAACGGTAGTCCGTAGGAAATTTAAGTAGGCTACCGATGTTTTAAGAATCTATAAAAAAGATTTTACAAGAACTACAATTTTGCAGTTTCTCTTTTATTACAAAAGTGTTAACGTAAATAGAAACTTACGTTGGCAAAAGTAGATAACGATAAATCGACAATGCTACCGGCGCTAATTTTAACTGGACTACCCGACATAGCTATGATTAAAACGAGTCCTTGTATCGTTTTACTAGGTAAGTTGTACCAGTCGATCATAAAGCAAGACTGACCCACGCTGCTGGTCTGTCAGACAAAGTGAAACTAGTCAGTCAAATATGCAGCAGAATAAAATAGTAGAGCTAACATGACAGACATTCAAGTGAAGTAACTTAATCATATATATCTGTCAGACATTCAAGTAGTACAAGTCAACGCCGTTCAGATGCACGAAATTAAAGACTCTCATTTGCACGTGACATTGTACCTCTTAATACAATGTGAAAATATACCTTTTCTATCAAGAGGTCCCCAATATAGCATAGTATTAATACATTGAATGTGAGCGATATTAACAGCATCATGTAAGTTATAAGACTAGTCGTATTACTTTGTTCCCAATCCTGTCATTAATATAAAATCATAGAATTGCGTCTCCCACGTTCTATCACCAAGAAACTTACTGCGATACAATAATATTCAAGTAAACATATACAGCAAGTGGAATTAACAAGTTCCACTAAACATATTTCTCGCAATATGAAGTCTACCGCTGCTGAAAACCTGTAATTGTTCAACATAAATTTTCCGTAAATAAAAATCTGTGTACCAAAAAGTTTTACCTCAAAATTCGTAAGTGGTGGTCAATGATTTGCACGAAACGTCTATTAAGAATCGATGTTTTTTCATTCTGTTCACTATGTACGAGATCGGTCAAATGGGACACAACGACATCAATTTGTCCGCAGGCGTGCGTCACGAAAAGCGCAGCTAATCCGCATGAACCTGCTGCTACAGTACTCGTTACGTGGCCGCACATAAAGTGAATGATATAGACTATTTCGTAAATGGGACTTGTTTGCACGTCGTACAGAACAGAGTAAGTCGGATAGACCAACGGCTTGATAGTACGATTATGCTGGTCGATGAACGTGCCGATCGTATATTGCAAGACCGTGTGGAAAATTGTTCCGCCGGTATACATGAACGTGACACAGAGGATCGTCAGATTCCGACCCACTTGACCGTATTTTAACATCAACTCCCGGTCCTTAGGAAATTCTACCTGTTGTATCCCTTATTAAAACACTGAATCTTTTTATTACAATAATATATCTCATATAGTTGAACATCTACGAAGCGAAAAATCTGTACGAACACAATGTCATACAATGTGATATTAACTGACCTGCATCCAATCAATTTGCACCAGTTCAATGCAATCCTCGATCGTTGGTTTCCGTGCGACAAGGGCCCAGTACTTGAGCAACGAGGACGTACAGAAACCGACTAAACCCAGGAGCTTTAATTTCATTACAGTATCTTCCACTTCAAACACGGTGTGTAGGAAACACGGTATTATAGCAAAAAGAAGCGCGAAGTTACCAATTCCGATAGCAATTTTCGGTAAAAATTTCGCGACACCTTTAGAAACGGATGGCCAAATGCCAATAAGACTCAGAATCCATTTGATATGTTTAGTTACGAAAACGATATCTTGTTTGTAATTTTTATTTCCCGGATTATAACTTGTCTGATCTTGCGCAATGAGATGCATCTTCGCGGACGGCTCGCAAGCGACTATTTAAAAGACAGTGTTGCATGCATTGCAAGATTGTTGTGTTGGTGGTAACGTGTGTGTTTGCATCCCCTTGCGCAGTTCGGTATCAATTATTACTCATCCGAGAAGGGGCGAACGTAATTATAGGGAAACCGAGCAGGTGATTCTATAGAATATGGAGTTTTACGGTTGTACACAGAAGTGGCTTAAAGAGTAGCAATGAGTGTGCGACGATTAAACGTTTTCTATGGTATAAAAAGGAGAGAGAGAGAGGAAGACAGTATGAGGGATACGAATGAACGCGTGTGTATTGATTAAGTATCTCGAATATGTATGCGCCGAAACATGCAAACTGGTGCTGCTCGCATAAGCGAAAATAAGTCAAACAACATTTGCGAACGTGAGACGTTGTGATACTGGAAAACTTGTATTTTCTCGATTAAACCTCAATTAGTATTATTCGTGATGACTCCGATTCCTTTTTCTCTTAAGTATAATGTTCTTAACGATCATTATCTTATACTTCGTTATTGATGAAATGTTTATTGCGTTTCGAATTTATATATTACGTTCGCATAATTGTACAAACGCAAGTTGATAAACATTTAAGTGCTAAGAGACGTTTTTAAAAATGCATTTATTTATTTCCTGTTGAGTTGTAAATTGTTAAATTGTTACACCGTAGCAGTCTGCAGAAAATTTAAATACGCGAACGACGTCTTGAGAATCTATAAACGTAATTGGTTTTAGCTGCAAGGAGATGAAATTCGAAGTATGTAACTTAAGTTCTCACAAACATTTGCAGAAACTCACATTAGCAAAAGTACTTAAAGATAAGTCAGCTATGTTACCAGCAGTGATTTTTGCTGGATTTTTCGATATGGCGATTATTAAGATGAGCCCTCGAATCGTACTGTTGGGTAATTCGTACCAATCAATCATGCAGCAGGATTTTCCAACGTTAGTACTCTGCGTTTCGTAAGTAAGAAACGAAAATCTACTGAGTATCCTTATATGTTCATTATATTAAAGAGACAAATGACTGATTTGGTAAAAAAGATACCTTTTCTATTAAAAGATCACTAATGTAGCACAATAAGAATATATTAAACGTCAAGGATATTAACAGTAACGTGTACGTTATTAGACTAATTATGTCGTTCTGTCTCCAATCCTATGACAGGCACAATAAAATGGTAAATTTACGAAAACATACATGGAAACTGGAAGCATACCGTTAAACAATAAAACTCGAGAAGGCATATCACGAAAGTAGTACCGACGAATTCTAAAAAGCACACTTCACTTAAGACTGCCTCGACTGTCGTAGAAAATCTGTGACATCGTATACATTTTCATCAACGATAAACACAGTATTCAGTTTTACCTCGATGCCTAATACGCGTACCTTAAAACTTTCATGTGACGCTCCACGATTTCCATCAGTCGTGTATGCGGATTTGAGATCTCCCTGGCTAGTTTTCCATCTACCAGATCGTTCAATCGAGCCATAACGATGTCGATCTGTCCACAGGCATGCGTCACAAACAGCGCGGCAAGTCCACAAACGCTGGCTGTCACGGTGTCGAACACGTATCCGCAGACACACTGGAGAACGTATACCAATTCGTAAACGGGGCTTTTCTGGACATCCAAGAGACCGCTATAAGTTGGATAAATCAACAACTTGATTGTACGATTATTCTCGTCAACGTATGACCCGACACTGTACTGCTGGATCGTGTGATAGATTATACCGCCGGCGTACATGAACACCACGCTGGATACGGACAGATTTCGGCCGATTTTTCCGTATCTCAGCATCAGGTCACGATCTTCACGTAATTCTACCTATCGGAATGGTACTGAAATTTTCTTAACGACACTCTTAAACAACAAAAGCGTTTCTCGACTGACCTGCTTCCAATCAGTTCGCAATTGTTCGATGCAACGCTTAATCTTATTTTTACGCAGCGTGAGAGCCCAATACTTCAGCATGGAAATGAAGGAGAAAGCGGTCAGGCCTAAAATCTTCAGTCTTAGCAATGGGTTCTTCTGCTCGAAGACAATGTGCAGAATGCATTGTAGAAGAGTGAAGGACAATATCAAATTACTAATTACGATCGCGATATTCGGTAAATATTTGCCGATCCCTAATTAACACGGCCGGCCAGATGCCGATGGAATTGAGGATCCATTTATTATGTTTCGTCATGTAAAAGAAAACTTGCTCGTAGTTCAGGTTCCGCGATTGATCGGTCCGATAGTGAAGGGAGCATCCATGCATGTTCATTGACAGCTCGAAAACGACTGGTTACGATGTAGAATTGATTACGGGGGTATTGAGCTTGCGCTGGCGAGTACGTGCAGCTGTACGATTAGTGTTGCAAATCGATCAGTACTTGTTAGAAAAAGCGACCGCTTCGAAGTACAGTGGAAACTAACCGGTGCGATCGTGCTATACACCCAACTGTTTGAGGTAAAGGTGAATGCAACAGACGGAAAGCTAGTATTATGCAAGAGTGTTCGTTNACCCAAAAGTGTATGTATATTAGTTATAAATTGAGCTCGCAAACATATTGGCGAAAAAACGAATATACCTGAATGCTCTACTGAAATAGTTAACTACAACCATCGCGCATTGGAAATATTTTCTCTTTCTGCAAACAATTTATAACTTTCAAAATTTGTTTATCCGTTTTCTAAAAAGCCAACATTATTTGGAAACGAGAGAGAAATAATCTCTAATCAGAAACAGTCATTCGGCAACAGTTTGACACAAATTCAAATACACAAACGATGATCTAATCACCTGTAGAATTTCGATTCTTGTTTAAGCCTGTTATTTGTGTCATCGGATTATGATTTATATTTAATGTTTACGTACAGAGCTGAATGTGTCTATTGATATTTCGAATATCTTCCCACCCATAAGTTTCGGCGGATATCTCGATATACCAATCAGAATTATTAAGTCCTGGGCCTTCTTTTCTGGTAGGTTGTACCATTGTATATTGTAAGTCGCTTCACCAAATTTTTCGCCCTATTGAGAGAATAATTAATTTTGTTGCTCTCGAAAGGGACGTAAGTGCGGATCGTTGAAAACCGTACGACACCTCTTCGACAAGAAGATCGCCTGCGTGACAAATTACGAACATATTCAGAGTCATCGAAATCCACGTTCCAATGTATGTTCCGAGCGCTATCAAATCAACGTCTCTCCACGCCTAAAGGAAATCATGTACTTAATTAAGTGCATACGCAATCTAGAACTGCTAAACACTAATGCCGTTTACCATAATAGAAAGATATTCCATCGTGCATATAAGAAGAGTCGTGGTCGTTACTTCCAAAAAACATATCTCTTGCATCGCATACGCGACGCGTTTCGCGTATCTAAAAATATTTACAGATATAAGTAGAAAATTGCTATATCGTGGAACCAGCGAGGCAGAAGTAATCAGTTTTGCTATGTGAAATAAGAATCGAACGATAAAGTGATAGACTTACGTTAATATCCCAACGTGATTACTGACGATAAGAGGTAAGAGACTTTTCTCCTTGTTATTCTTCGCATTTACAACCATGTCTTCCAACAGTGCCATTTGAATCTGAAGCATTCCGCGAGCATGACCGACGAAGGTTGACATTATACCGCACAAGGCTGTCTCTACGCCTACGGAGAGACACGAGAAAGCGCAGTGCGCGCTGTATACCATTTGGTAAGTAGGTGCCGAGTAAATGTCATCAATAAACAAGTCAAACCAGGGGAAAAGCAATGGTTTCACACCCTCAGTGGCATTAGTGGCCACAGACCACGGGGACGAAAATAAGGGTAAAACGGTGATATAGCACACGATGTTGGTGTACATGAGAATCGTAAACGCGAGGGTCGATTTATTAGCGATAGCTAATTTTTCGAGCATGATGGTCTGGTGCTCCACGGTTTCTATCGATTTCCAATCTTCTTCCATCTGTTCGATGCAATCCTTCAACTCGGTTGATTTCGAACAGAGATAACAAAACTTCATTATGCACGAAGTACTGTAACAGATAGGCGCAAAAATCGTGATCCGCTCGTCGATCTGTTTCACGTGGAAAAAGCAGTAGTACATCGTCGGCAGCAGCGTAAACAACGAACTGCCTAGACACGTTGCTAATAGTATCATCGAGACGATTCTCTCGATTACGCCGTGGTAGCCGTTTATCAACGGCCAGACACCGATTACCTTCAGAAGCAGTCGACAATATTTTAGACTGTTCCGTGTATTTTTCTGATAATTATTATTCATCGTACGTTTCGACTGATTCTTAGAAAGGTCTTATAAGTGAAAGCTCCGACCTTGTCGACTGCGATCTTTATGATTTTTTGTAGGATAGTAGTACATATGTCCAGATTGATGTACGTTAAATATTAGGTGTAGACAATCAATACTTTGCGAGATATAAATAATTAAATTTACATACCAGGATTATGTACAGTATTGTCTGCTGTTTTCCTTGGTGCCACAGTGGTGCAGTGGGGTGAGTCGCTCGTTTCCCAGCACGTCGCGCGATCGAATCTTCCACTATACATATAGTTTTTTCTTTTTCGTCCTTATGTTTATTATTAAAACTTAATTCTATCCACCAACGTGTAATAATGTGCATGACGATAGAATGGTACAGATCGTACATGCACTCAAAGCACAAATAGTTCTTACACCATGAACACACACTACAAATGCTTGTTTCTTGTACACACTTTTGTTTTCTTATTAAATTTTTGTTCTCTCTGGGAAAGCAACTTGATTAACATTACAAAATATTTCTCGTTTTGAAATTAATTTTGACGCCCACCATGCGTACTCTATCATATTTTTATAAACTGGTGCTTGTAACTGATTATGTATAAGCGCATGCAGTTTAATGCAGTCAGATCGGCTAGAGAGTTCTCGACCGATCACAAAAAGTTCATGATAGTTTTGAAAACGAGAAATATAATTTCTTATTTGTCTATGAAAGTAAACATCACATGGTTGGCACATAGGAGTACATTTTGGTGGTATCACCTTTAGACAACATGTTTGTTGTCCATTTTCGTCTTTGAATTTTTGCTCGTATATTGCTGGATTTGTTTGGTCACTCCACGAATCTACAATAAATAAAAACTTCTTGTCGCTTACATATGGTGCTATAATATTGTTCAAAAATAATTCGTATGTATCCTTTTGCATTTTTCCCGATTTTGTCGCGCACACGTAAACGTTTTTAAATTTCTCACATAATAAAGAGATTTCTTCATTAACTTTCAGTCCAAATTGTCCATTTCTTTCCTGTAGACACAAGAAGACTTTCGGAATTAATTTTCCTGCAGCCGTTATTGCATATTGTGCAGTATATGAGTGTGTCACTTTTGATACGTCTTTTACATACACTTCCGTTAATTTTTCTCCCTTAAAAGATAAGGTGCGATTTATATTGACACGATATTCACATCCAGTTTGATCTGTATTTATAACGAAATTCAAATCGTAATTTTGAATGATATCCGCTGTTTCTTTTTGGAATCGATCTGCCGCTTTAATTGTTTCTTCAAATGTTTCTGTGTCTCTCTTGCTAGCGTATTTCGTTACACGTCGTTGTTTTATTTTATAATTTTTCTTAAACTTCTTTATCCAGCTTTTCGACGCCTTGAAAGAAAACTGCAAGTTTATACATTGGAATGCAGCTGCCATAGCCCATTCTTGTAGCGTTCGAGTAGTTACTAGCTGTTTTGCAGAACGAGCTTCTGTAAATCTTTTGTAAACCCAAGAATTTATATTGTTATACTTATCGAATTTGGTACCAC
>NW_017157934.1:569535-573036 GCF_001652005.2 Ceratina calcarata
GTATTGAGGTTTCGAGAAAGTCACCGCGATAATATAAAAACATCGATACACGAACCGAGTTTCTTGCCGGCTCGGTCGTTTTAACGGTTGCGATGTTTAGATTCCGCGATCGGAAAAAGTTCGAATAGGGCAGAGCGCCACGGAGTACGAAGACACGCGCGTGACGTGTCACCTGAGCGCGAGCGAGACAGAGATACCTTGTGATTCCCACCTCGCGATGACCGAGGTAACGGCCGATTTCGGCAAGACGATCATTTCTTTGTGAGATTTCCGTGATCGAGGAGTTCGTCACGAGTGATTTCGTCTCGAGGTTTCCGCGATTTTAAGTGTTCCGCGTATTGACTGTGTCCGTGACAGAGGATTGCTCCCTCAATCATTCCTGTATTGGATATTCCGTGAGTAACGTTCCGCGCTGATTTCTTCCGCATCGCGAACTCCCGAGTTGAGGGTTATCGTGCCGAATAATTATCAGTGATCAATTGTATAATCTACATACTGGACATTGAAATTGAAAAAATTTATATGGATTCGGCGTTTAAAACGTGAAAGTTGAATGTGCAAATTTTTATGTTGGTTTTTTATATTTAGGATGTAATACACATGCATACATATATGGAATATATTGTACAAACTAGTGCATGTAAAACATTTTTGTAAATGTATTAAGAAGCCATAATTTGTTCTAATCTTAGAATTTATATAATGTAAGACCAAGTACGATGCGTCGCTGACGAGTAGAGTTCTGGAAGGTATGCCATTTGATCGAGGAGAAGTAGAATAAAATAGAAACAAGACAATTGGTGCGTGGAACCTAAACACTGATGTTGGCACAGTCTCGCACGTGCGGTTTGTATATTGAAATCAGATAATGGGTTGTTATCTGACCATGTAAATTTTGAGCGAGTGTCGAAGGTAGCGTGCGAGGAACTCCTCTTCCCTCTGTGCCGTCCCGTAACTCTTCTTATGAGCGACCGACTGTAAACGTGTAATACATATGTACTCTCGATTACCGAACTATAGACTGCTGCGATTAAATTCGGTTTTATAAAACTTTTACACCGATTCAAAAGCATGGATATCGATAGATGTGTTCTTTTCCATTTAAAACGAAGGAGAAATCACGGCGTATCCGCAGATACACTGGAGAACGTATACCAATTCGTAAACGGGGCTTTTCTGGACATCCAAGAGACCGCTATAAGTTGGATAAATCAACAACTTGATTGTACGATTATTCTCGTCAACGTATGACCCGACACTGTACTGCTGGATCGTGTGATAGATTATACCGCCGGCGTACATGAACACCACGCTGGATACGGACAGATTTCGGCCGATTTTTCCGTATCTCAGCATCAGGTCACGATCTTCACGTAATTCTACCTATCGGAATGGTACTGAAATTTTCTTAACGACACTCTTAAACAACAAAAGCGTTTCTCGACTGACCTGCTTCCAATCAGTTCGCAATTGTTCGATGCAACGCTTAATCTTATTTTTACGCAGCGTGAGAGCCCAATACTTCAGCATNGTGTAGAATCAGTACGAATTGTTTTCAATGCAGTCTAAATTGCGGATTTTCATACTTCGATAATTTCATAATTGAGGATTTCAAATAATTATAAGTTTAGTCTTTGCATGAAATAAAAATCATGGCATTAGTTCTCTGTCTACCTAGAAATTTGTGTGGAAGAGCTAAATGAGCACTAAATATGTAAGAAGGGATTCTGGGTTAGAAAGCGATAGAGGTTGCCCGAGCTGGCAAGCAATTACGTGCATGCATGTATGTATATGGTAATGCACGGTATGGGAGAGTGTCGAAAATCGTGCGACCGCGCATCACCATAAAAGTAACCGGGGACGGGAAGGATACGGGATAGGAGAGAGACGAAGTATGTACGAACATGAACGAAGCAGCGTGTGGGCATATTGCTCTTTCGGCGTGGGTTTCGAAATACGCCGGGCATATTCGACCGGTCATTGTCCATCGATCGACTCTGCTCCTGCTTTAACCCGCGATTACTTCTTTTGTAGACCCTCAATTATTTTTAAGAATGAGAAAAGTCTGACAAGTAGATCGAGGAATATAACGGATTTTACATAGGAATTATTTGGAGCTTTTTAAATATGTAATAAGTATCTTTCGAATCATACAGATGAAACAGTTAATTAGACTTTGAAAAAGATGTATGCGTGTCTCTGCGCTAAGTCGCGTCCGGGTTTATCGCCCACTTACCGTTCTCGCAGCTGCAGGTGTGTTATGGCAATAACGCGATTCCAAACGCGACGTACTCGAGGCTTTGCCTCTACAGAGTGTCTGTTTTAATCGCGAACGCTGAAATGTTTAATATTCAGAATCCCCTGCATTTTTTCCAGCGACGATTATATTAAACATTGTATCAATGATTAGATTAAATTTTGTTTCAAGTATTGTATCAATCATTACACGAAACGATGCATCAATTATTATACGAACCAAACGAAATATTGCATCAAATACGATACGAATTAATTTTATGACCGGCACATGACGCAAATGAGTTAACAGTGCGAACTCTGCGATTTGCACTATTTCATTGAGCGTTGAGAGAGTCGAAAAACTTGAGGATCACCGCGTGTAGAATCGGCCCACGGGGCACCTACGTGTCCGCGTGTCTGCCTACTCGGTCCACCGATCCTTCACCGGTATTCGCCGCGAAAACTATACATACGTCCGAGCCTCTCGGCCCTGACGACGCGCAATGCTCAGGTACTCGGTTTTCTCTCGACTTCCGGTCGCAGAAAGGAATGCATAGGCGGAGCCATACCCACGCAGCGAGACACGCGCGGGCCTCGATCGAGGATGGTAAAAACACTCGACGACAGTCGTGCAAACCGCGGAACCAGTCAAAAATTTACTTAAATATTCGGCATTGCATTTGTGCAATGAAATAAATATCAGTTGAAGTGTTAATAGAACATTTCATGAACTGCAGATGCCACGAGGAAAATTAGAAATAAATTAAGATTTTATTATTGTATTTCATAACGTACAGTGCTTCTCGTTTAGAATCATCGAAAGGTAACAATGGAAACAGTTTCGTATAACTTTGTATTCTTCTTTGGTTACAGTTCCTGGATTTGGGCGTGGTAACGAGCATAGAATACAATCACAAGCCCGTCGAATCTGCGAGAAAAGGTCAGGAAGTCTGCGTGAAAATTGAGCCGGTACCCGGTGAGGCGCCTAAAATGTTCGGCCGTCACTTCGACCACGACGATCCCATCGTCAGCAAAGTGAGTCCCTCTCTCTTATTAAGTTCAATGGCTTTGGTAGAAAGTAAAGAATAGAGTAAATGCTCGTCTAAAATAGTTTTCAAAGAGCAGCTGTTACGAGAAAATGCAATCAGCAGCTGGCCTGTTGATAAGATATTTCTTCATAAGTCTTTTAGTTACTGTTTACAAAGAAATTCTAACAAATGTTTTATCAGAGACTGTCGTACTTCATTCACGCTCTTATAACAT
>NW_017157934.1:574339-593900 GCF_001652005.2 Ceratina calcarata
AACGAGCATAGAATACAATCACAAGCCCGTCGAATCTGCGAGAAAAGGTCAGGAAGTCTGCGTGAAAATTGAGCCGGTACCCGGTGAGGCGCCTAAAATGTTCGGCCGTCACTTCGACCACGACGATCCCATCGTCAGCAAAGTGAGTCCCTCTCTCTTATTAAGTTCAATGGCTTTGGTAGAAAGTAAAGAATAGAGTAAATGCTCGTCTAAAATAGTTTTCAAAGAGCAGCTGTTACGAGAAAATGCAATCAGCAGCTGGCCTGTTGATAAGATATTTCTTCATAAGTCTTTTAGTTACTGTTTACAAAGAAATTCTAACAAATGTTTTATCAGAGACTGTCGTACTTCATTCACGCTCTTATAACATTTTTTATTAAGTTGAATGTCTGAGAGAAAATAAAGAATAAGATAAATGATAGTGGAGGATCAAGTTTTCAAGAAGGAAATGTTTAGAAGAAATACAATCAACAGGTGGCCTGTTGATAAACTACTCCTTCGTAAGTCACATATTTCCTGTCTAATGACAAAAACTGATTAATGTTAGAGAGATCTTTCATTAAGTTCAATCGCTTTGACATAAAGTAAAGAATAGGGCTGGTAGAGAATGTTTCAAGTTTTGAATAAGCAGCTGTTTCGAAGAAATGCAATCAACAGGTGGTCTGTTGTGCACTCCTTCATAAGTGCTTCTCTGTCGAACAATCTGAGTATCAGAGACTGTCTGGGTTCGTTCATAGTCCTATATCTCATGTTCTAATTGTAAAAGTTATGAAGATACGCTTGTTTTTGTTCACCACTGTGGCGTAGCTTCGCAATTTCATCAAAATCGGACGCCAGCAGGACGGAAACGATCCCTATTAGTATGCGAGGCTCCGGTCGAAAAAGGAAGATGCACATCCGGCAGCGATCAGGCGTCCACCGTCGACTTCCGCCCTTCGCAGAACCTCCGTTCCTTTTCCTTGCTGCTCTCTCACCGCGACCTCTCTTTCTTTTCCGTCTTCTTCTTTGGATATCGACTACGAATCGATCACGTATAGAGATACATACACCGTAATGGAACCAATTATAAAAGATTCATTATGAGAGATGCTAGAAAATCGCGCGTAACGTCTTTTCGTACAACAATCGTGCATATTTCAATTGGTAGAAGCGTTTGGAAATCGGTGACGCTGGATTGGACGAATTTCGCGGACGATTGACGTCAACCGTTCTCTAAACTAAACTCTAAACTCCGTCCGCGCTTTCCGGTTGCTTACGCGCACTAAAACAGTCTTACAAGCGGTTGAATGCGTGCACAGGCGCAGCCCGTTCTGGGTTCGGCATCTTTGTGTGCTCCCAAGGCGAGCGGAAGTCGTTGTTACCGTTTGCTTCGTAGAATCGATTCCCCGGAATCACTTTGTTCCCACGATGATCTGTGGAGCGACAATTTCGCGCCACCCTCGTTTCCTCTTTTTTTTTTTTTTCTCTTGTTTCAAGAATACCGGCGTGTATTCGTCCAAGTTCAATATCGTCTAATTTAGGTTGATTAGGAAATCCGAATTAAAATTTCACTGGGAATGTGCAACGATGCTCTTAAAATAAGATCGTCGCTCGTCACGTGTTTCAAGTATAATCGAACTCAGGATCGATCGGGTGAAAAAAACGTTTGCGAAGGTTTCGCAGAGCGTAGGACCCTTTGCTGATCGTGCAACGTTACGCAGATAGGAGCGGAGGGGAAGGTGCGGGAGAGAGAGAGAGAGAGAGAGAGGAGGCCAGGCAAAGAATTATATTACGTGTGTATGCGTGCAGCGTGCGTGGGAGAGAGAGGACCGGTGGAACGAGCGAGAGGGAGCGAGGAAGGGGAAGGGAGGTGAGGGAGACGGAGGGAGAAGTAGGAGGGGCGTGGCGGGAGGCAGGCAGGCGTCCTCAATAGCCGCGTAAAACCACCATTATGACCGATCCATGAATGAAACGGGACTTCCGGCCGGGAGTGGGGGCGGAAACAGTTGTAAAGCGTTACGTTAGTGAATGGGGACCGTGTGCGCGAGCATGTGCCCGTCCTCGCGAAAACCGATTCAAGGAAATTATTCCTAGACCTAGAAGGACGATTAAAAACGGTCTTTCGAACGTCGATCTGGCACGTTGACAATTTCCCTGCTTCCTTCTTATTATTACACGGCTGCATCGTAGAATGCTGCTGCTGCCACTACTACTGCGAGGGGCAGGAAATGTATTCTTTTTATTTACTGACCGGAGCACATAATGCAGCTATACAAGTATATACAGTGGCTCATAAAACTATTTAAACACATCTTAAAACAGATTAACTGCTTTAAAGACGACACTTAATTTACTATGTAAAAAAATTTGTTAACAATTTTTATTGGTCGAAATTGTAAAGGAAAAAGCGAACGTTGGTTTTCTTTAACTTTTTTTATTGGGGTCTCAAATATACGTCTGAAACATCTCATTTTAAAATTAAGTTAAGGTTTCATAAAAATTGGTGAAAGCATAAAAAGTTGAACGCGTCGATACATGTAAGAATTTTTTAATTTATCTCATTGTCAGTTGTAGGCCAAAAGTGATGAAAGCCTACGTATTCTTAATATTCATTGTTTCGTTACGATTGAAATCTATAAAGAATTGTTGGTTTCGCGTGTTACAGATAAGCAGGCAAAGTATTGATGCATGCAAGGAATACTTCAGGGACGACTTGGTGAAGACTGACTGGCAGTTGATGGTTGAATTGAAGAGGCTCTTCCAGATACTATAGGATTTGCTGAATCTGGCGGGAACGTTGAAGATCCATCGACGGCTCTACCGGCTGACAAACACCGAGGACACGAGGGTCGCGATCGGCAGACACGAATCGAAGCACTCCGGATTCGTTACCACCGATCATTGTCGACCGTTCCCATCATTTGTAATATACACGTCGAAGTTATCGGTCTCTCTGTCGTTGTCTTTGATATACGCAAGTAATAATCAGCGCACGCCTTGCTTCATCCTGTGATCCCTCGAAACGCTTCCCCGGATCTCTTCCGCGCGCGCAAACACACACACACACACATACGATAATTCCTTATCGAAAATAAAACCGGATCCGTTCGTTTCGTTTCGAATTTATTCCGGACGATCGACAGAGTGGATTTACTCGTTTCAAATACCACGACATTTCCTTCAAACCGTGTACAGTTCCAGACATGAAATCAAAAGTTAGCGTCGAAGATTATTTTTATTAATGTCATCGGAGATAAATGCTTGAGCCAGTACTTAACTTCGCACACCTTGGCGAACACGCAGAAATATCGAATAGCCGAATCGTTTAATTAACGTGTACAGTTGAATGTCGTTAGCGTAACCGTGTCTTATCGTTAGCAAACCAGGCCAGAGGAGCCACGCCGGAAGCAAACTAGATTTCGCTATGGCATCGTCGATAGCGTGTCGAGAGATAGTTCGCGGATAACAAGAACCCAGAGAGTCCCGCGTGCGTTGGAAATATTTTCGAAATTAGAAAACGTATTACCTCCGAACGACTGAACGAATGGAACAAACGAGTAACCGTGTAACGAAACGGGAACGTAGATGATTGTGTATAGTGCTTTCTATCTAGGAACCAACAAACTAAACTGTCCTAAATGTTGGGGAGTAGAAAGAAGAGGAAGGACAATTTTACCACGAAACGGGACGCGCGTTGTCCCTGCTCAAAGGCATCGGGCGAAAAAGAATACGAGCCAACGAAAAACACGCATATACACAAATATATTATATATATATATATTTAGGTATGTGGATGTCTTTGACGTTTCCTAGTTCCCGGGCATCTTAAAACCCGAACGAGAATGGAAAGAAGCGAACGAGTTTCGTCCGATACTATCTACCTCGTGTACTCGGTCGCGCGCGAGCCGAACAAGGCGGTAGCTGTTCGAACGAAAAGGGACTTCCGTCTTCTCTCTTTCTCCTCTTCCCGCGTCGAAGTGCGACCGATTCGATCCGTTTTTGCGATCGACGTTACGTCACGCGACCCGGTTTATCCGCTCCCGCGACAACCGTGTCTTTTTCGGGCTTGTTGCTAGCTCAATCGTTTCGTCAACGAACTTCATTTTAATTTATACATTCTTGTACATCATACTTTTCCATGACGTCCACGTAAAAAGTAAGGTGATCATCGCGAATTATACTATTTTATTCCTTTACCAAGACGAAATATATATATACATATATGTATATATATATATGTATACATATATAGGCATATACGACGGTAATATATTTTTGAAATTTTTGTGACACAACGTGTCGAGGGAACGTGCAATATCAATTTAATCCAGAAGTCTGTGAAATCTTTCGTGTCCGGAGTTCTGTAAAATGGTAATTGATGCTAGGGGATGTGGCAAGTACGACGAATTTTGTCACGAGTGGCAAAACTCGTCTCTGTGTCGGCACCCGACTCAATCGATTCATGGAAGCAGAAGCGTGTGCCTCGCATACGATTTCCGACGGTGTTTCGTCGTTCGAGAACGCACGTGCGAGGAAGAGAAGGATTAGACAGAGAGAGAGAGAGAGAGAGAGAGAGAGAGAGAATGTAGATACGTGGACAGAACGAGGACAGGGAATGAATGACTGACTGAGAGAGCGAGAAAGAATGAGACAGGAACAAAATGTTAGAATGCTATTCCATTAGAAGAAGAGGAGAAAGAAAAAAAGGAAATGATGATATATACGTGAGCCTTACGTGTTTTGTATATGTACTCACTTTGTATAAGATAATCGAGCGAATTATCGCGACAAAAATAAAGACTACGAGTTTCACAAGGAAAGATCGATCGAACAGACGATGACTGCACTCAAGTGTATCAGTGTAACCTTCTTCCTGTTTTTGTTTTCGCCTCTCCGGTGTCAGGAGGCTCCGTAGAAGAAACTCGCTGCGGATACGATCGGCCTATTCTATTTAATGACACCGCAGCTGGCTACCGGACGAAGTTACGAATAAATAAGTGGCTGAATATTTTTTTTATCGACGTTCCGTACGACGTCGCGTCGACCTGCCGAGATCGGAAAGGAATCGTTATCGTCCGATCGATGCCATCAATCAGACAAGAACCCGTGCTGTTTGTTCGCGTGAAGTTTGAAGGAAAGGTGATTAAATACCGGAAGTCGAGGCGAGGAACCGGATCGAGCCGAATCGAGACTAGTTAAAATTCCGCGCGGGGATTCTATGTCTCATTTACTTTTTAATGGTAAGTGCGTAACAGTTCCGCTTCCTTTTGGTTGGATTGTTAAATTTGATAGATAATTAGCAAAGGAGCTCGTCGAAACGAGGCTATCATCGTTTCGCGCGAGCAACAGGAAACGCATCCGGGGCGCAATGCACTCGTGTTCCTTCTTTTCTTCCGTTCCAGCCCGCCACCCTATCGTCGATTCAACGACGCCATTCTCCTCTCTTTCCGTGGCCGAGTGCAGCAGCCTCTCTTCCCTCATCGAATCCACGTGTCTTCGATTCTCTTCTTCCAACTGAAACTTATGTAAGTCGTTTAATTGGTTTGCAGACAACCGAGTCTCCGTACACGAGCGAGCGTAAGTGTGCGTGGCTCATTTCCTTTCCCTCTCCCTGGCTTGCCACCTCGACGTACCCTCCTCTCGGTTCCTAACGTTACCATTGCCCTCTCGAGTCATCGATACCGCCTATTATAGCCGTCGAAAGCACAGAAACGAGCTTCTCGCGAGTCAGAAACGCTGATAACTCGCTAGACTCCGAACACTAATCAAACGACACACGTTCGTTAAATTACCAAACGATTCTCATACAAGTGATTCGCCTGTATTTTCTGCGATCTTCCTTGTCGTTCTCAGTCGGTTTATACGATTAAAAAATGATAGGCGGTCGGTTCGAATCTTTTCCTACGCGAGCTAGAAAATATGTCGTGTCCTTGCTGGGAGCAACCGAGAGCGGCAAGTCGGCACGGCAAGCGGCGCTCAATGAACACACGTCATTTCAAGTCATTCATGCATCTGCAGGTTGTCCTCGTGCGTTTATACGCAACACACGTGGCCGCGTGTGCGTTCAGCGATGGGAATGATGACCTCGCAAACGTGCACGTAGGCTCTGGTAACTATCGATAGTTTCGTAGAAAAACGTGTGCCCGCGGTAAGCTGCAGCCCGCATCGAGGCGCCAGCTCGAGATTCCGGGAAATTGGAGTGAGAAAATATAAAAGAGTTGCATGTGCAAAGGTACAAGAAAAGAAAACAACGAAACGCACATTGTTATTTTGAAAGCGTGAGAGAGAGAGAGAGAGAGAGAGAGAAAGAGATCTTTTAGAAATTCACAGTCTGTGACGTTTACGCTGTGCATTTCATTAAATCAAATGTTGACAATAAATTATTCAAGTCGTCGACGTCTCTTTTCATCTCGCATTTTTCAAGCCAAGGTCTAACTCGCTACGGCGACATTCGATATCCATATTTATAAAGTCATTCAGCAAATGTCAACGTTACATAGTCATCCTCATTCAGTTTGGTCTGTTGGCTCGTGCGAGTACTCATCCGTGGCTTAGGTCACGAAAGATCGCGTAGATAATTGCGTGCGCCCGAATAAACGACGGCGTCGTATCGTTATCGTTATTCTTACTCGTCCCCCTGCCTAACCTACCCCGTCCCCCCCGTCTCCCGCCTCTCCCTCCTCGTGCCTTTCACTCCGGGTTCTTTCCGCTTCGCTTTTCCTCGCGTGACACTCTGATCTAACTTTGCTGCAGACATTAGCAATATTCGTTCGACTCGTTACATTATTACATCCATTTTCCGCAGTTTCATAGACGTACGTGCATACATATTCAACATAATTTAAATCCTACAACAAGCTATTGTTACAAAATGTTTAAACGATTTAACATAGTTGATAAATTTTGTATCGAATCTTTTTAATCAGATTCCGCAATAACTCGTGAGTTTACACGAGATGTGGGGAATATATTTTGCAAGACGAGGAAAAATTGTAATTACCTCGTTGGCTTGAATAGCGGGATTCTTTCAGTTGGATCAAGGTCAGCTAGAATACGCGCGGAGGAGAGGCAGAAGTGTGTCTCAGTTAGCAAGTACTACACATGTCGTAGGTTACAAATCGCCCAGGCGAGAGAGGAACTGTAAACAGGCGTAAGGTTAAACGGGCGTACACGCTTAAAGTGCATTAATGAACGCGCTTAAGATACGCGGCCGTCGCCGTTTAAATATAGGCTAAACCAGTGTTTCTCAGCCTGGCTCGTCATTATTCAGCCCATTTAGGCACAAGACGCTCGTGTCACGTTTTGTATCTTATGATCTTCGCTGTGTGCAAACGACATCGCGAGAAGAGATGAAGCTTGGAAATAGTCTTGCAATTATGTAGTTTCGATATTTCACAATTAAGTTTAAGTAATTAAATATTTTCATTCTTTATAAGAACGCCACGGTTTGTATCTTGCTTTGATGTTTGCTGTCTGTAAACGACGTATTGTCTTTATTTTGATACGATTTACAGAAGATTTTACGTTTGAAAATTAAGAAAGTTCTACCGAACGTTAAATGAAACGACTTCATTACATTCTAGAATATAATTCGTGATCTGGTTAATGAATTTCAGTGTGAAACGGTTCGTTCAGTAGAAATTGTACGTGGGCACTAAATATGGGTGTGCTGGAAATGCTTTCTTGTTAATTAATTGTCTGCAACCGCGGTAGTAGCTACTCTCTATCCTACTTTCTATCTCGTATGATACACTTCTGTCATAACAACGAAAGCGACGAGAATATCGAGATATCGGGAAAATAGAAACGTTCATCGGAAACAGATGTTAATTCTTAATTTAGTCTTCAAACGTGTCGTCATTTTCAATTTCTCGCTTAGCAGCTAATTCACAGAGGCGTTAACCGATGCAATGAAAAAAGTCAAGAAACGTTTTTGTTCCTCTGCTCAAAATGGAACAGCTTCAAAAAACTTCATAGAAGTTGTGAATTTTTATTTATAGATTTTAATATTGAATGAAATTCCAAATTCATGAATTTCCTACTAGTTTTTATTGAAATTTTAATTGTGTATTAAATGAGATCCAGTAGGAAGGGTTAAGAATTGATGTGTTAAACAATGTAGGGCATTGAGAACGTTAAGGAAGCGGACGAAATAGCGAAAACGAGGATAACTTTCGCCGTGATCGTTTTCGAGCGTGCTACTCGTTTCACGTCGCACCATCAGCGCAACGACTTACTTAATTAGACAATTAACCCTTGCAACCGTTGAAACTGATGGCGCAGAAAACGCTTCGTCCACTGCAACGCGAAAACGCTTTCGTCGCTCGCTCGATACTCAATCCGATTCACATACAAAACCTGGCACAAGAACTGCATTTTTAACGCGACAGAGGATAACAGAAATAAATTAGCCAAAGATTCATATATATATATATATATATTGTCTATTGATTAAAAAGCGACGCGTACAAGGATGTATTCATTCAGTAGAATTCGTATTAATGAAGCGAGAAGATAGTTTTTTCGCATGGCGATTCTTATTGATTCATGTAACATGGTATTAGTGGCATTAGCGTGATAGGAAAGGTGATCATCGAACGTAAGTGGGGATTCGAGCGTCAGAAACGGGAAGGGAGAGGTAGGACGAAGCGTTTCCACACCGGATATCCTCCCGAGGGAACTGGTGCACGCGATTCACGTCGCCACACCCGCGATCCGCGCTTATCTGTATTATTAAAAAATCGCTAACAATGCCGCGAACGAGTTACACCTTCTGACATCTCGATTACAACTTCTAAAGAAAAAAATGCCAATTTTTCCTGGTACTGATCAGTCGCGCGCGTAATGATAACGACGGCTTGGCAACTGTGGTTGCTTTGTCAATGGATCAGGTGAGCCGCGGTATGAACGAACGTTTCATGAAAACCTTGAGCGTGTCTCTGTTTGTGTACGCAGATATGCACGCCTGGCAAGCATGATTTGCAGCAACGTCGGTGCTACATTATTAGACGAGTCTGGCAAGGGGAACTTGTGTTTCTAGATCGCGTTTCATTGCTCCCTTCGATGTCGTCGACGGTACGATTCTTTCAAAACGCTCTGGCAAAAACAAAGCAGTATTTCCTCAAACATAATAAGAAACATCTATCAAAATAGCAAACGGATGAAGCGTACAAAGCTTTAATTCAACTGTTCTATTTCTATTTTTTACAGGTGGTTAACGAACATATTTTGTCAAGGATACGTAGAATGCTTAGTAGCAGTGGGACTAGACTGCGATTTGCATTCTCAACGGGAGATAATTTATCGGAAGTGGAACGTCTTCTCTATCAAGCGTTCTAAGCTTGAGTCATTGATAGGAGGAGCAGCGTGGGCCCAGGCGTCTGGTAGGATTCGCGAGTAGGCTGCCGTATCTCGAGGACAAAAGCGTGAATTTGGAACGCGGTCTCTCCGTGTTCGATCTCCTCTGGAGGCAACAGCAGCATGATGCAACTGGGTCTACATATATAAATATATATATATATATATATATATATATACACATATGGTAATTTTATTTGCAAGAGTCCGGTCGATTTATCTCGACTGTATTCCGCTGGTGATTCGAGGCTTGCGTGTCCGATTAATACCCGAACTGCCGACCATTCCGGGCCGAGCGGGACGGAGACAGCCGGCCTGGAAGCGAGGAGGACAACCTGGTTTATGCTCACTGTCTGGCTTACAACAGCCAGTGGGAGGAGGAACACGCACACACGGCCGCATAAATAACGCGCGCGGCACACAGGGACACGGCCGCTGCGTACGGCGCGCGCGGCTCTTACGTGTAAACGTAAACGAATAGAGTGAGACGAACCGCGGCGTGGCCGGGGGGAGGAGGACGAGAACGGGCGTACTGGTTGTAAAACAAGAACGACGAAGACGAAAGAGGATGTAGACGGCGGACATTTACGAAGAGAACCGAGTATCCCCGACATGTGGGAGAGCTCTGTACTACACGGACCTCACGGACACGTACCGGGCTCCGTGTGTATCGGTTTTACGACGTTCGATCACCTGAACGAGGATTTTTCAACCGCGGAGCAAACAGAGAATACAACGTCGTCGCTCGCCTTCAATGAACAACCATCTCCTCGTTAATCCCTGCGGGCTTTCAACAAGCCTAGCGATAACATCCGGCATCCATAAAATTTATAACACCGAATCTTATGTACATACTTATAACAGTAGATTTTTGTAATCTGTAATAAAAATCAGCTGCAATTAGGGAAACTCATATCATACATACATGATAAGAGTACGTCGTAGGTGTCAGCCCGTAAGAAAGGTATTGAACGAAAAGTACGTGGGACCTGAGCGTAGAGGAGCAGCCCTGGTCGCACAATACGAGCATGAATGAAGTATCGCGTCTGGCTCGTGGGGTACGGTATACTCGTTGGAAGCGGTGTCGAGGGGGGTGTGCAGGCGGCACAGGCGTCACGGTGCTTTCGTGGCGGTGAGGTTGCTCCGACGTCGGTCGCGTTCCTCTGTATGCGCGCGTGTAGTGTGCGTGAACGCGCGCATATGCAACTCTCGGTGAGATCTAGCGCGCATGCGCACCGCGTCGCGCGCACCCCACCCACGGGAGGACAGGCCGCTGCTCCGCTGTTTGTAACAACTAACAACCAGAGGGTTTGGAAGAGCACGTTAGCTCCTCAGCGTCGAGCGCAGCCGGCCTCGGCTCGAAACGAGACACGATCAATCGGTAGAAACACTGCTTTTTGAGAACGAACGATTCCAACAGCACGGTGTCGGGTGAAAGAGAAATTGCGATTCTTGCGAGTGCGCGTTGCTACACTCGGTTCTTTCTCGTTGACGGAACCCGAACCGCGCGCGCCGCAGATTTCGCGCGGCAGTACCTTTTGTTGCAATATAATTGAAGTTACGTTCTCGTTCCCGCTCAAGGATCATCGGTGTGTACGAACGCGCAGGACTGAGCTCGGTTCTCGCGTGACACGTCCGAAAAGTAAACGCATGCACGTTGATGATCGCGGAGTGGACGCGATCGATATAAAGTGGGAAAATCGAGGGAGTCGATGGATACCCGAAGGTCCGAGGATCGATCCGACGTGAGACCGGTACGGCGACACGGACGAACGTGAAAAAACTTGGAAAGAGAAGAGAGGTTAGAAAAGACCAGAAGAAAAGGGTAAAGGAGGAGTAGGAGAAGGAGAAGGAAGGAGAAGATTGTGTCTTGTGTACGTGATCGCGGAGCTGCGAGGAATACGCGGCCGTGGCAAAAAGCGAAAAAAGTGCCGGAGAAAAGGGAGGATAAAAGAAGAGGAGAGAGAGGAAGAGGAAAAAGGCGAGAAAATAGAGAAGGTGTTGAGTGGTGGGCCTGCGGGCCGGATAGTACGTGCCTGGACTGCGCTCGCACGATCTACACCGGCATGGCCGCCGAGGCCAGCTGAACTTTTTCTTCTCTCTCTCGCTCGCGACGAGCGTTGCTCCCACTATCCTCGTTCATCTTTCTTCCACCCTTCCATCTTTCCCGCTTCCTTTCTCTCTCGTTTTCGCTCTGTCCCTTTCCGTCTTGGTTCACGCTCATTCCACTACCACTGACTGTCTCGTCGTTTCGCCTCTTTTTTCCTCTTTCATCCGACTCATTCCGAGTCCGCCTATCTCTCTCCCTCTCCCTTGAACGTTTTGCTTAACGCGAGAGAGGACTGTGCGCCACGAATACCCAGGCTTTGCCGTGTGTGCGCGCAGTTCGCCAGCCATCGCATCGCGGGGAAATCGAGCGGAGGCTTGCCATTCGAGAAAACCAGCGAACGCATAACCGAATCCCCCGTGTGTACGTCGCTGCTGTTGAACCGCGGACACGCGCGCTTGATCTATCGCGGCAGTGGTTTCTGTGGGCCCGGTATCCGAACGAGTATACAGGAAACTCGGAAACGATTTTTCGTGCATGGATCGCGAGGAGTAAGTAGTGTCACGGCACGTGTGCGACGGCATATGCGAAATAGTCGCACGCAAATTGTAGAGAGACGTAATCGTATGACTGTTACAGACTGTGTTTGAGAGCGAATCTCGCGAAGGGGACAGAGGCTCGGAGTCGATGTCAGTCAGCCATCGAAGACTGCGGGGCGACTTGATTTTTCGTGACGCACCTGTCTCCGTCATCGTCGTCGTCGTGGTCGACGGGGTGCTACCGCTGGTACAGTGACAGAGTGTGTGTCAGTGTCTCGTGCGCCGAAGGAACAACGAAGGGCACAATAAAGGACAGCAGGGTCGAAGCTTACGCACGAGGACGTACGCGAAGAAGAAAAAGGATTACGCGGAAGAGGAGACAGCAGCAGCAGCAGCAGGGCAGAAGCAGGAGAAGATCGACAACAGCTTCGGTAACAGCAACAGCAACGCACCGAGGAAGAGGGAAAGAAGGATGCGCGAGAAGGAGAACGGCGGTGAGGGCCTCCTACTCGTTGCTTTTCCACGGCGAGCAGCAGTACTGTTGTTCGAGGTGCGAGCCGCGTGACACGAATGCGAGAGTGCGAGAGAAAGGAGAGGCAGGGACGTGGGGGAGAGAGAGAGAGAGGAAGGCATATCCGGCCGTGGCATGCGCGCGGAACAAGGACAGAGCCAAGTGGCTATTTCTGTGGAGCATAGGGGGCCGCCCGTATAAAATAAGCAGTGAATGAAGGAGCCTGTTTACTGGCAGACGGCCTACGCGAGATTCAGTCCTCGGCCCTCTTTCTCCCTCGCGCCCGCTCTCTCTCTCTGTTTCGGTCGCGCACGCTAATCGTCGTTCTCTCGCGCCTTCTCTCTCTCTCTCTCTCGCTCGCACGTTGAACCGGCTGTGTCCCGAAGTCCCGGAGGGAGAAAGGCAGAGAGAGAGAAAAAGAAGGAAAGGAGAGAGGGAAGGAGAAAGACAGACGCATCGTTGCCACGAGAGAGAGCCCCGTCCGTGTGTGTTCCCAGTGCGCGAGAAGAGCCCGCAGTGTATTCACCGATCTTGTCCTTCTGCCTCGCCTCGCCTCGTCTCCTCCACTCGCTCCGCTCCTCCGACTCGACTCGTCTCGCCTTCCCCTCTTCCTCTTACCTCGCGCCGCACCTCGGCCTCACCTCACCGCACCTTAGTCCTCCGCCGTCTCTCCGCTCTTCGCCGCGCTTCGGCTTCCTCTCCTCGTATTCCTCCACCCCTCTCTCTCTCCTCTCAACGCCTCGCCTCGCTTCGCCTCGCCTCAGTTCGCTCGCGTCTCGTCTCACTCGGGCACGACTCTCTCGGCTCCGTTCTCGTCGTCTCTTCCCGTACTAGTGTTTTTCTCGGCCGGAGTTCTCGCACACCGGAGCCACCGTGCGCGCGTTCCTCGTTTTCTGTTCCTATAATTTCACGGAAATCTACCAATAATCCGCGGCCAGCCAGCCAGCCAGCCAGCCAGCCAGCGAGTTAGCGAGCCGGAGAGAGGATATTAGCCTCGCGAGTTTTCTCGTTCCTCGCCGCGTTCAACGCTGTTACACGTCGCGTATAATAGCTGTACTCCGCGGCATGTGTTTACGTGTTGTGACGTGACCAGTGCGAACCGAGAGCAGTGAAGAGATACAGAAGAGATAGCCCCGACAGTTTTTTTTCTCCTCTTATTTCCTGCGCACGCTGCTGCCTCCCCGTCTCTCCCCCAGCCGTTCAGCAGCCGTAGCGCAGACCGCGTGTTGTGGTGGATGTACGACGACGCGACGCGAAAACAGTGAGAGACGACACAGTGCCGAAGGGAAAAGAAAACGGAGAGCCGATCGGCGCGCCGCGTCGCGTTGCGCCGGCTGGTCGCCACGACTCCCAGTCGCAGTGCTTCGATACGAAACACGTGTGCCGCGAAGACTGGAGCCGAAACCCCGAAGCCGGGGAGGAGAGCTCGCGGTTCGGTGAAGGATACAGGTGAAACGGAAGTGCCGAAAGTGTGGATACCTTGGACTACGAGCCGCCCCCGGTGCTGCCACCGCGGCGCCCGCCCTGGCCGTCCAACAGCCCGAGCAGCACCGCCTCGAGGTACATCGGGCAGCGCGCCACCGCCATCATCGCCACCACGTCCCCGCTGACATCCAAGGCGGCTACGACGACTACCACGTCGACGACGCCACTGACAACGACGCTAGTCCCGGCTCCGGCGCCGTCCGCCTCTCAAGGCTCAACGACCTCCTCGTCTGCGCGAGTGTCGCCGCCACCCTTGACGCCGCCCCAGTATCCAGCGCCTCCACGGCCCCCTAGTCGAAACGGTAAGTGCAGAACTTAAACTTAAAAACACCTCGCAATTATAGGCGTAGGCAATTTGATAGAAAGAATCTCGAGGCTAACGTAGAAACGTTATTCGACTGCAGGCTCATTCGATTCTCACAGTCAGTGATCCTCGATCACCTTTCCACCAAGTGTTCCCGTCGCATCTGGAATTTAATACGCGTGCAGACGATAGGTTTCTATTCACCCTGCCCGTCGTATCGATTCCACGTTTCTCTAGAAAATGTAACATTTAGCTCTAGCTGTACATACTTGCTCACCGATCCCGTTTCTAATGCGATCGGGAGCGTGCGAGGTCGCGCGATTTCTTCGCGGCCACTTGATCGAGCGGATCGGAACGAACGAGCGTGACTCGGCCGCGTACATTGAGTCACGCTACACGTTTTCATAGAGGCCCGGCAGAATGCACACGACGCACACCGTACACGGGCTAGTGAATGAAATTTACTGGTGTAGAAAGTTTGCGAGAAAGTCGCCGGTCACCTTTCCGTTCGGTAACACGCGGCGGCACATACGTACATTCTTCCCCGAGCGCTCGACGCGGCGCTCGCCCGCTTTCCTCGCCCCGTCGACGGTGACCTCGTAGGCGGCGTCTACGTGTGCTTTCATAGAAAGTATCCGTTCATTGTGACGGTCTATGAATGCACTGGGCGTGAATGGTATTCGCCGGTTAGGTGAAATTCACCAGCCGGTTCGAATCGCGTACTACGATCTCGCGAACGATCATATCGGATTTCTCGCAACGACCAGAAAAATTCAAGTTGAAATAAACACCAGTCTCTTTGTCTCGCGTTATCTCGCGGTGTCGATACGCAGACCTACGTTAACCGAATATTTTTTATCTCTCCCTATTGTTGCACACCTCTACAAATTTAAGTTCTGTATAATTTTTTATATCAGTTCTCCGTGCTCGTTGGCGTATGGCACGATACGTGTCCGAACGAACCATGTTCTAATACTCGAAAAATGTCGTACTTCCGGTGACTCGCGATGAATGATCGTTTTCCACGAAACCACGCATGGAGTAATCGTTGACGCGTGTATAAGATACCTTGGAATGGAGCGCGCGATTACGATCGGTATCTGGAAAGGCTCGATCGAAGGCTTAGTCAGAACACTGGGATATAAGATCTGACGCGTAACGCGTGATATCCGATCGTCGATTAGATATCGAGAGTGCGGTGTAATTTTACTTGAGAACGAAACGCACAGCCGCGTGTAAGGCCGAACGTTCGATTTATGGTTTTCTAGATCGAAAGAATGATCGCAATTGAAATTCTCAAGTTATTTTACACTCGAACATTAGACATAAGATTCTCTTTTTACAATTAAAATAATTCGATGGAACAACTGATAGGCTGCCGGGTTGCAGATAAGCGATCAAATCTTTAATTGAACATCAATTGGCAATTAACGTTTGATTTTTGTTCAGATTTGACCGATCAAGAGTTAGACTTATTTAAGTAGCTCAATTGGAACGATTGAATTTTAATTCTTAGTTAATCCTCGAATTGTTATTCTCGATATATCGAATTTATCTTAATTAATCCTCGATTGAGATTTAAAGGGATTAAAAAACATCTGCGATCCTGATGGTATGACGATTTCTATAAACTTATTATCATTTTTTAAAGTAAAAATAAAGAAAGAAAAAGTATTTGATAATTGAAATTCATAGTCTGCCAAATGGGGCTGAACGATATGGCACGAGGTGGGCTAGATTTTTAGGCCGACTCGTACGAGCCGCACGTCGAGATATCGGCACGTTCGCGCGCATCGTGACACAGATACATATACGTACAGGAGAGTTTATAGGCGCGCGGTAGCGTCGGTCTGGCATGAATGAAACCATGATTTCCGCGCATGGCGCATAGGTAGGTAGGTGACTCGCCTGGCACTTTGCTCGGCGACTCATCGATGAGAAAGATTAAAGAGCATATGCTACGTCTCTGTTCGCCCCTTCCGCGCTACTCCGCCCGTATCTGCGACGGGGATACAGAAAAGCGATTTAATTTCATTCTAATTTAGCTGGCTACGAATCGATAAGACTTCTCATTCAGGAAACTTTTGAATGGCAACTAGTAAAACGTAGTGTCGTAATCGGCTGTTTACAAGACTCGTGTTTGCACACTCGCTGAAGGTTTTCAACTTCGTTTCACGTTCAAACGATTCTCTAACCACGAAAAATAATCTTTAAACCATTGCTTCACAACATTTTATACAATTGCATATTTCAAATGGATAATTCCTATTGCGTACGTGCGTTTGTTGTGCTAGAAAGGGATAGAGATAAAGCCGATCACGCGGAACGCGATTTTCCGATACGGCTTGAATAATTCGCAATTCGTTTCGAGATACGGTACAGAGATAGCCATTGTATCACGAAAATATTCTTCGTTGTTGTGAAAACAATGAACAAACAAACAACCAGGCAGGAATTGTTGTATTTAAGTTAATATTTTCTATGTTTTTTTAATCATTATCTCATCTCATCTTCATATTCGTCATTCCTTGATTCATACCTGCAACCTTTGCCCTATCTTTGAACTTCAACCCTGATATTCCCGGCCTTACAAATCCTAATTCCCACTATTTGAAACTGGAACCTATGTATTAGCCGCCCTTCCCTAATTTCTTGGCTTTTTTTCCGAACTTCCACAAAAGTTGTATTACTTTTAATAAACTATAAGTTAACGTGATACAACGGGATGTAAATTAGACGATTTCCCGGTATCCGGAATGGCATCGAATTCTGAGAAGCTGCTATTAAACGACAATTAGTCGTATCTTAGAATGGACCGTCGCTGGGCACATGTATTGTGCGGCGCGGAGGGACGACGATGATGACGACGATGGAGGCTAAGAAAAATCTAGTGTTCCCTGGAGTCGAGCCGAGATATCGCTCTGTACATACGAGCCAATACGTTCGGTCACGTAGCAGGCAATCTTTGAACTCGGCTCGCTTCGTTTCGAGCTACCGTTTTCTTATGTAATATGACGCAACTCCGCAATAAACGTGGAGGAGCCGTGCGGTAACGACGTTGCAAATGCACTTGATGATCGTCCGCGCGAAAGACGCCGTGTCCTTGAGCGACATGTGTCCGGAATAACGAATCGAAGGAATATGAACAAAGTCATGAAAGGAGTGGCTGGCTGGCTGGCTGGCTCGCTCGCGTGTTTTCTTCGCGCGCCACCGCCACGCGTTTAACTCATCACCGTGGCATTTAAATTGCTCTCCGGTCGCATCCTTCGAACGCGATTTAGAGCCCAGATGCTAATCGATTTGGTGCGTTGATCGACGCGAAATTAATTCGACACGCCCGTACGAGCCACTTCCGGTGTTTCATTAAGGAAACACGCGACGTGTACGTCTCGAGGAAAAATTGATTAGATCGACTGATGGAACATAATAAGCCGGGTTAAGTTTCTGAATCGGCCGGTTGTAGAAATTTCATTTCCATATAATAGACGCGCGGCGACCAAAATCGGTTATAGATGAACCGCTCGTTACGACAGTGTTTCTGGTATGCCTTGTTGAGTAACAGATATTCATAACGTGCTTTGCTTAACGATCGAGTACGTTTTCGATGCAGAGCCGCCAAGCCTGTCGACCTATCCCACTGTTACCAGTGCCTTCGAATCTTTAACAGAGAACGCGATTCAAGTATTCAGACTAGAGAGCGAGAGAACAACATACCTTGCGTATACATGTAGATGAACGTTTCAAGGAGAATTCTGTGATAAAATAGGCTCCGCTTAATATATACAAATCTAAACATTTTTAAACTGGTATCGGATACGTGCATATGGTAACCATACGTCTTTTATTTATCTGCTCTCTCGTATAAAATCAATTTACTATAGTTGGGATTGCTGCGACACTTAAAATGTGACATGCCGTTGTTTCTTATTACGAAAGAATTTTGTATTTGTTTTTGACTTGGTTGAAAAAGTGTGCTGCGATTTTCGATATTCGAAGGTGGCAGAAGCTCGTATTTTTCGGTCGAACGCTACGTCCTTAGCTCGAAGCGAGATTCTCCGGCTGTTCGTAACACAAGAACACCGCCGCTATCTTGGTGTTTGCCAACCCCGTTATCTCTCGTTCCTCCGTCTTTGATCTCCTCTTTTGCTCTCTCGCCCGTCTCTCTCTCGTGTTTCCCTTCCCTCTTTGTCTCTTTGTCGTCGGTGCTCTACCCTCCCCTGTTCGTCATCGTTTCATCAACTCGCTCCTGCTCGCCTGCTTTTGCACAAGCACTGAACGCAATCTACGATCATCGTTATGTGCTGTCGCGTCATATCCGGTCTGGGCTGATCGCGCGCTCGCCTTCTCTCCCCGTTGCCCGTTCTTAATGCTTCTCTTTTCGGTCTTCTCGCGGCGGCTTGCCGGGTCGCCGCGCCGGTTCTCTCCGCTCCGCTTCCCCGCTCCTCCTGTCCGATTTGCACGTCCGCTTCTTGCGTCGCGGCCGAACATTCCATTCTTTATGGTCGTCGCGAATTATCTTACCGATCTCGTATTACCGATAAAAGGTGGCCTCCGAGGCATACGCACAACTTCAATGTACGTTATTGGGAAACCTATTGCCGGCGAGTTTTTCAAATTATTGCAAGCCTCTCGTATAGCCTATAGCGAGAAAGATGATGAGAGGACGTTTATTGCCCACGAAGATATCGTGTGTCGCGATCAGCTCGCAGAGATTGACCGGAAGTCGCGGGGACGAAGATACGAGTCAGGCCTGCCGTTTTAATTGGCTCACAGAGGATTCGATTCGGTTCAGGGTTCAACGGATTGAACCTCTCCCCCTCCCGGCCTCTCTCTCTCTCTCTTTCTCTCTCTGTCTCTCCGGCGAATTAATTTATTGTCACTGCCACGGGGCCAACCGGTATGATACACGGATGCATCGACTTTTATTGCGGCCACGAATTACACGCGCATAAACGGTCCCGCGAACGATCGGTTGCGTAATATACCCCCGCGATAAACGTTTATACTGCTCGACGATCTTTTTCCTTCAACCGCACTCACGGATTTCTGTTCTAGACGGTTATTATTCACCGTGCATCGCCGCGTGTAAATGCAAATCCCATTCGGCTTAACGCACGATTAACACGACTCGTCTTCACGCTCGTGCGTTAGACTATCCTCGGGCAAATATAAATATCGCCTGTCGAGGCAGGATAAGGATATCTATTGTGCATTTGTCTCATTCAGCGCAGTTCGATTTTTAACGACCGGTCAGCCACGAAAGTCATTGCATAAAATAAAATACATTATTATTAGTCTACGGATCTTTACTCGTGGTTTCAGTTTAAAAAATGCATCTC
>NW_017157935.1:0-3981 GCF_001652005.2 Ceratina calcarata
TTTTTTTTTTTTAATCGTTGCAACATTTGTCGTCTCTCTCTGTCTCTACTTTTCGCTCATTTCTTTTTTTCTCGATAGACAGACATTACGCGATCCACAAGACAGATTGGATACTGAAATAAACATTCTACATATGAATAGTTTACGTGTGAGACGTGTGTAAAACGTGTTCTCCTCCATTTCCTTGGACACATTATGTACAGAATCGCCTAACTGCATAGATATATGTACAAGTATAATAATGTCTGTGTAAAATCCAGTGTCGTACTCTGTTTCCTTTTGTACAATATGTATAATAGTAGAGAGTATCATCAAAATAACTGGTCCAATCACATCTGTCTCTCGATTGTTAAACGATCCACTGGATTAATACAATAGGTCTAATACAGTATTAAATACTTCAAGTCCTACTGAAGACATGGTTATTCTACGGACCATGTATTCCTCCGTTCTCGTCAGTAAATAAATAAGTTGCTCGCTAGTCACAAATGCTGTACATGAAATTAATCGATCAGCCCGGTTAAACGAGTTAGTAGGCCGGCTCTTACCTGAGCTGCACTCGACGTCCGGCGATCCGCTGGTACCCGGTGGACATCTGCACACGAATATCGCACCGTCTCGTATGCACTCGGCACCCTTGCCGCAGCCGTTCGTGCGACAGTCGCCCAGGCTCTTGTCACCGCTACCTGTGCTCGCAATCATAAATCATATTCAACAAGACTGTACATTCTAAACGTGATCATCCTTTCCTCTTTGTAACCCGATGGCAATTATTTTATTATGAAAAATGCTGTTTCATTTATAACATCATTTTATAATTTTATTCCATGTCTTATTGAGTGATAGAATTTTTTCAGAAATGTACTCACAGGCATGCATCGGGTCACCGGATGGGTAATTTGGTGGACAGTAGCACTGGGGTTGGTTCTTGTAAATTCTGCAAGCAGCGTTCACGCCGCATCGCGTTTCCTTGCACAGTTCCCCACCGCAGATGCAAACCTGATGTGGGTCCCCTTGGCATCCTGGGTCGCAGGTGCATTCGAATCCGTTCAACGTTTCTCTGCACTTCGCGTTCACTCCGCAGGGTCTCCTTAGACACTCGTCGCCACCTAAGACATAAATGAAAAGCATTATTGCTGATTAAATTAATAGATTACAGATTTATAGAGAGATGTGCCGGAAGTCGAAAATCTAATACACATAATTACTTTTCCCAATCTAGATTTCATTTTTTAAATTGACAATACAAGTCTTTCATTTCGTAAAAGGTATATAAAAAAATGAATTCTTCTTACCTTTCTTACAGTTGATCTTAGGATTTCCATAATGTCCGGGTGGACAGGAGCACTGTGCCTTTCTGTTAACCACCCTGCATTGAGCGTTGAAGCCGCAGACTCCGTGTTGCAGGCAAGGATTGGTGCAGACACCATCCTCGCTGCAGTGTTTGTTGGCTTCGCAGTCGTCGTCCCGGTGACATTCCAATTGGTAACACTCTTGGCTAGGTTCGCCCTGGAATCCCTCGGGACACAGGCACACCGCTCTATGATTGGAAACGCGGCAGAGTGCGTTTGTCCCACAAGGTGATCCGTTTGCCGAGCATGGATCCTCGCAACGGTTGCTGATGCAGGATAACGCGGAAGGACAGTCGGAATGAGTGCGACAACCAATCAGACACAACCCTCCTTCGCAGATGTAACCCTGTTCCAAATAAATTATATATTATAATATACATATATACATCATATATTAATAAATTTTAAAAACATTTAAAAATTTTAATGTAACAGAATAATAAATTGTATTGCAATAAATAGTAAACAATTTTATGAACCATACCTTTGGACAATAATTATTGACGTCACATTTGATGCGACATTTTCCCAATTGGCAGAGCTCGCCACATGAACATTCATCCTGACTAGAACAGCTCTTCGTACAGAAACCAATTTCATCGCATTCGCAAGTACCATCGCAAGGGATCATAGATTTCGCGCAGTTAATTAAAGCGTTTCCGTAATAATTAGCAGGGCAACTGCACTGCGCTACGTGATTCGTTACGCGACACCCTGCACACTCTCCACAAGCGTTGCCACCCTCGCATGGATCTAAAAAAAGAAAATCAAATATATCAAGTAATTATAAAAGTAATTGCAATAGACGTTTGAAGATTATTTACTATGTTTCCTCCTCAAGTCATTATATGAAGAGGTAAAAATCATAGGTGTAAAATTCCAATGCAAATACTTTAGTCATTTTTTAAATTTTTGCTAATATACAAACGCTTCCTCATTATATAAAGATTATTTTGACGTATGATTGCAAGGTAAGCAAAATTAATTTACTCACTCCTGCACTTGTTGTTGACGCAAGACTCGTCGTTGGGGCAAGCATTATCGCTACGGCATCCGATGTCGCATAATCTATTCTGACAAATCTGATTGGCCACGCAGTGATCGTCGCTGTTGCATATAGCCTTGCAAATTCCACCGTCGCATCGTTCGTCGCTCAGGCAATTAGCGTCGCTGTAAAATGATTTATTATATTTTACGCTCGCGATTTCAATGTCAATCGGCTTACCTCCTGCACGTGGCGTAACAGGATTTCCCGAAGCATGTCTGACCAGTTGCGCATTCCTGATCGGTGGTGCAAGGCAGGAACGCCTGCTTACATCCAATTAGAGGATCGCCTAACAATGGAGTTGGACATACACACAATTTCTGATGGTTCACGACGGAGCACTTGGCGTTCACTCCGCAGACATCGGGAAGAGAACAAGGATCTGTGAAACATTTCCAAAAGTACAACATTTAATTATATGAGAGACAACTAAATGGGAATATTTATTATTACTAGACTGCGGATTTTATGTATTTTTAAAAAAAATTAGCACTCTATGTAATGAATAAAAATATAGAAAATGTCAAAAACAAAGTCCACATTGGAATACTTAAATGAAAGAAGAAACTGTTGTTTAAAATACACTTTTTAAATTGGTATTGGGAAAACATATGTTATTTTGCATAAAAGTTCACAGTTTAATTATTAGGAACTGTATACTTCGTTTAATTTACTGCTAATATGTTATTCATTTCTTTTTTACTTTTTAATTATTATTATATAAGAATCTTACCTTGGCACTGGTTATTTAAGCAAGCAGAATTCTCTTGGCACTCAACATCAGCTCTGCAACCAATCACGCAAACCAGTCCCTCGCAAATCTCGCCGCTCCTGCAATCTTCATCCCTCCTGCACAGCGACTTACAGACGCCCGTAGGATCACAACGCTCGTTGCTCAGACAATTCAAATCAGTGGAGCACACAGGTGTGCAGAATCCTCTGATGCAAGCAGTGCCTGTTGTACAGTCTCTATTCGCTTGGCACACTGGTCCTGGCGATCTTAAACAAGCGACCTTGGCCGTCGGGTTCGGTATGAAACCAGCGGGACACGAACAAGTGGCCCGTTGGTTAACTACAGTACACTTGGCGTTCGGTCCGCAGGGGGTGGCTTCGCAAGGATTGATGCACTTGTTCGTGATGCAACCCTCGTTCGCGTTGCAGTCTTCGTCCGCGCGGCAACCGAACGTGCACATATTGTTCAAACAGATGTGGCCAAGGAAACAGTCGTTGTCGAGTCTGCAAGTCAGTAGACAGTTGCCGCGGACGCATTTCTCGTTGAACGCGCACTCGTTGTCGCTGGAGCAGATCGGGAGGCACACGTTGTCTCGACAGGTGTTTCCGTCGTTGCAGTCGGTCGTGTCTCTGCAGGACACTGGCACTAGAAGAATAAATTATTAGAAGATCGAAGGATAGCTTATTTTGTAAAAATTTTATATTTATACAGTAAAGAGCGAAACTAAACTAATACTATTTAAAACTGAATAATTTTTTTAAAATCGATATATAAAACCCGAGATTTTTTTAATAGTTAAGTGAATTAATTTGCTAAATGGAATGCAAAGAAAATTTCGAAAAAGAATTGAC
>NW_017157935.1:4315-14895 GCF_001652005.2 Ceratina calcarata
CTGGAAGACTTACTGCTGGATTGCCTGTGGTTTGGCCAGGACATCTGCAAAGTGGAACGTGATCGCGAACGAAGCATTCAGCATTCCTTCCGCAAACGGGCGACAGATCGCAGGGATTTGTACATCTGTTGTCGACGCAAGCAGCCGAGTTTGGACAATCGTAATCCGCGAAACAGTCTCCAGGCTGTTTGCAGCCGGACTTGAATGGATCTCCGACCAAACCATGAGGGCACACGCAGGCGTAAGAGCCTTCTGTGTTCTCACAGCTGTAAAACGCGTTTCAACATCAAAATAAGTCGTCCAAAAATGAAATTCGTTAGATCGTATAAAATTATAAGAATTGCTCACGTGGCAGAAGAGTGGCAAGGTTTCTCCAGGCACTCGTTAAGGTCTATGCAAATATCACCGGCTAACTCAAATCCGGGGAAGCATTTGCATATTCCAATATGGTCAGAAGCTATGCAATTGCCATATCCACAGTTCATCTGATTGCAAGGACCTGTAAAATTCAAAGAATTATTTTATAGATAAATATTGTTTCACCAATATAATTTATGTTATCTTAACAACACAGAAAAATAAGTCAGTAAGTAGAAATTGGGACATTTACTTTAAATATAAATTAATTAAATTTATTTTATAAATGAGAACTGAAAAATATGTTCGAAACTTACTGCTGCATTTGTTGGTGTCTTCATTGCAATACTTGTCCGTGGGGCAGTCGTTGTTTGAAAGGCACTCTACTTTGAAGCAGCCCGAGGCATCACCGATGTAACCAGGCTGACATTGACAGGAGGCCGTGTGGTCAAGAACCGAGCAGATCGTATTAAGCCCGCAGTCGACTAGAGTGCAAGGATCGGTGCAGTTGTGTTGGATGCAAGCTTGCGAGTCCGGACAGTCCACGTGCAAATTGCATTGATGAGGAATTATGCATCCTGAACCGACTGGATCGCCGGCTGTGCCTTGCGGACAGACACAGCGGTAGGAACCACGCAGATTGATGCACTCCGCACTGGAATGGCATGGTTGGTCATCGCATTCGTTGATATCGAGGCAGTGTTCTGGCCCAGCAATGAATCCATGACTACATCTATTAGAAAATAGAATTAATATATGATTTATAAAAATTTTATAAGTTGCAAAACAGAATGTTTAAAATTATGCAAATACATAGTTATTATAAAATAAAAGTAATAATAAAGCACGAATAAAGCCAATACTTACTTGCACTTGTTGTTGATGCAGACTTCATTATCATTGCACCCAGCATCAGAGGTGCAGCCCACTTCGCAGCCACCGTCGATGCACAATTCACCTGGCAGACAATTACTATCACTATAGCACACTTTTATGCAGACTCCATTTTTGCAACGTTCGCCTTCGGCGCAGTTGTTCTGCTCGCTGCACTGACACTGGCAGAAACCGGAAACGCACACGTGCTGACTAGGACAATCATGAGGACCCTCGCAAATGTTCGGAACTCGAACACAGCCCTGCTGAGGCGTGGGATTTCCGTGAAAGCCGAGAGGACAGGTGCAGGCCGTGGCGTGATTCACGCAGCTACAGATCGCGTTTGGACCACAGACGTTCTTACTCTTGCAAGGATCTAACAAAAATAGTTAAATAAATATAATAATCCAAATAAGATTCCAAATACATTAAAAAACTGAAGGTGACTATAATATCTCCATAAAAAGCGAAGACAGAAAGAACAGAGTACAAGACTAATCCCTCTGGAAGCCATCTAACATTTGTTTAAAAATTTGTATCGAACAACAAATACCTTGCGAGTTATTCGAAGTCGTCATATTACGAGGCCCACCCTGTATAATAAAATTACGTACCTTGACATTTGTTATCAAGGCAGACTTCTGTTGAGAGACAATCCTTGTTGCTCCGGCAGCCCAGGACACAGAATCCATTAAGACAAGCTCGATCGTTTTCGCATTGCGTGTGAGTTACGCAAGGCACCACGCACCTATTGTTCACGCATTTCTCGCCGGTTGAGCAATCAGTAGCTGCGCGACATACAGCTGTAACAATCAACATTTATTTCTCATTAATTAAAACCAATGTCTATTACNAATGAGAACTGAAAAATATGTTCGAAACTTACTGCTGCATTTGTTGGTGTCTTCATTGCAATACTTGTCCGTGGGGCAGTCGTTGTTTGAAAGGCACTCTACTTTGAAGCAGCCCGAGGCATCACCGATGTAACCAGGCTGACATTGACAGGAGGCCGTGTGGTCAAGAACCGAGCAGATCGTATTAAGCCCGCAGTCGACTAGAGTGCAAGGATCGGTGCAGTTGTGTTGGATGCAAGCTTGCGAGTCCGGACAGTCCACGTGCAAATTGCATTGATGAGGAATTATGCATCCTGAACCGACTGGATCGCCGGCTGTGCCTTGCGGACAGACACAGCGGTAGGAACCACGCAGATTGATGCACTCCGCACTGGAATGGCATGGTTGGTCATCGCATTCGTTGATATCGAGGCAGTGTTCTGGCCCAGCAATGAATCCATGACTACATCTATTAGAAAATAGAATTAATATATGATTTATAAAAATTTTATAAGTTGCAAAACAGAATGTTTAAAATTATGCAAATACATAGTTATTATAAAATAAAAGTAATAATAAAGCACGAATAAAGCCAATACTTACTTGCACTTGTTGTTGATGCAGACTTCATTATCATTGCACCCAGCATCAGAGGTGCAGCCCACTTCGCAGCCACCGTCGATGCACAATTCACCTGGCAGACAATTACTATCACTATAGCACACTTTTATGCAGACTCCATTTTTGCAACGTTCGCCTTCGGCGCAGTTGTTCTGCTCGCTGCACTGACACTGGCAGAAACCGGAAACGCACACGTGCTGACTAGGACAATCATGAGGACCCTCGCAAATGTTCGGAACTCGAACACAGCCCTGCTGAGGCGTGGGATTTCCGTGAAAGCCGAGAGGACAGGTGCAGGCCGTGGCGTGATTCACGCAGCTACAGATCGCGTTTGGACCACAGACGTTCTTACTCTTGCAAGGATCTAACAAAAATAGTTAAATAAATATAATAATCCAAATAAGATTCCAAATACATTAAAAAACTGAAGGTGACTATAATATCTCCATAAAAAGCGAAAACAGAAAGAACAGAGTACAAGACTAATCCCTCTGGAAGCCATCTAACATTTGTTTAAAAATTTGTATCGAACAACAAATACCTTGCGAGTTATTCGAAGTCGTCATATTACGAGGCCCACCCTGTATAATAAAATTACGTACCTTGACATTTGTTATCAAGGCAGACTTCTGTTGAGAGACAATCCTTGTTGCTCCGGCAGCCCAGGACACAGAATCCATTAAGACAAGCTCGATCGTTTTCGCATTGCGTGTGAGTTACGCAAGGCACCACGCACCTATTGTTCACGCATTTCTCGCCGGTTGAGCAATCAGTAGCTGCGCGACATACAGCTGTAACAATCAACATTTATTTCTCATTAATTAAAACCAATGTCTATTACTTAACTAAAAAAAACATACTAAATTGCAAATTAATTGTCATACCTATACACTGTCCTTCGAGGCACACGCTCTCCTCACAGTCTGCATCAATATGGCAATAATTCATAGCACGCACGCATCCATCCTGAGGTCCTTTGGAAGATGGAATGAATCTATGAATACACTTGCACGTTGGCTGGCTATTAATTAGTTCGCAGATGGAATTCGGTCCACAGGCGTTCTCGCAAGGATTAACGCAACGATGATTGAGGCAAATGGACTGCACAGGACAGTCCTTGGCACCAGCGCAGTATCCTTCCGGTTGACACCCTTTCCCGTAAGGATCTCCAACAAAATTGGAGGGACACTGACAAACGGGATTGTTTGACGGTCCAGGAATGCAGATAGCCGTTTCGTGACAAGGATTAGGGTGACAGGCTTCAATAGCAATGCACTCGACGTCAGGAACAGGATTAGGCTTCAGCCCAGGTGGACATTGGCAAATTGCTCTGTGATCATCTGCTATGCACACTGCATTCACACCGCAAGCGTTTTCATCACAGGCATCGTAGCAGGTATGCGTTAATCTGTTGCACAATTGAGTGGGCGGACAGTCCAAATTATAAACGCAAGGGACTGATTTGCATCCTTGAATGACGTCGTTAGGATCACCGGCGTAGAGGCCAGGTGGACATTCGCAGTTGGCGACGTGGTTGTGGACCACGCAAAGCGCATTCGGACCGCAGGATACGAAATTGCAGACCGGTTGACAGGTGCGAAGGCCATCTTTGACGGTTCTACAAGTCTGATCTTCAGGACATTCACTGTCAGAGGAACACTGGTCCTTCCTGGGTGTCTGGCAACCCTGACGATCGTTCGGATTGCCAATGAAACCGGGTAGACACTCGCAGCGGCCGCGGTGTCTTTCCGCCACGCACTGAGAATTCACAGCACAGGTAAAGCTTCGACACACCGAGGTACATTTCAAAACTCCAAGAGCATCCGGTCGACAGGCTTCCTTCGCGTGGCAATCGTCGTCGGAGATGCAATCAGGGACAGATGGTTTCTCGCAAGAAGATAATATTGGATTCCACTCGTAACCGTCCTGACACTTGCAAGTGGCGTGACCAGGAATTATATCAGGCTCGCACTTCTGATGCGCACCGCAGACCACTTTACTGCAAGGATTCACGCAGTCGCGAATACCACCGTCTAAGAGAATACAGAATGACCCTTGAGCGCAATCAGAATCGTGAGTGCACCCAGACGTTATCACAGATTTTGAGGGTTGACAGCCTTCTACCAGGTTGCTAGGATTTCCTTGGTATCCGTCGATGCACAAACATGAAGACACGTGATTTTGAGTTACGCACAGAGCGTTCGGGCCGCATTGTAGTTTGCTGCAAGCGTCCACGCACTTTCTGACGCCTTTGCCTACTTGGAAACAGATTTGTTGAGGTTCACAGTCGAAGTCGTTGGAACAGTGACGGTGCGGGTGGCATCCTGTGGTCAGGTCGTTCGGATTGCCGCTGTAGCCGGGCGGACAGATGCAAGCTCCGTCCTGGCAGACTGATCTCGGGCCGCATTTCACGTCGCTGCAACGGTTGACGCATTTGCCAGACGCGCAGCTATAGTCGAATGGACAGGGGACCGAGTCGCTGCAAGTGCACGTCGCCGGATCCGTGCAAGGGCCGACTTGTACCTGTTGACAACCGATGAACGGATTGCCGAATAAGCCTTCTTTGCAACGACAATCGTAGCTGCCGATTGTGTTTATGCAGACTGCGTTGCTTCCACACGCGTTCCCGTTGCACTCGTTAATATCTGGAATTAAGTAAATATTTTATTTTCAAATGGAGCTTCCAGTTTTTAAATTATGCATTTATAGGATTTATATAAAAATGATTTGAATGGAAAGTCATTTAAACATTTCATATACATATTTATATGTAAGTTTTGTTTAAAAAAAAGCTAGAAATTTATGTTAGTGAGTAAAAGGGACAAACTGGAATCTCTGTTACGCGTAAGAATTGAAATTTATATGTGTTTACCATGACACTGAATATACGGATTTCCGGCGTATCCAGGTGGACACAAACATTCGACTGCGTTTGGACTAACGTTGCAATGTGCATCCTTGCCGCAAAGCGCAGTGGAACAATCGGATTTTTCTTGAACGCCACAACCGTGATATGGATTTCCTGTGGTACCTGGATTGCACACGCACTTCGATTCCTGCAGAGTGTACTCGCAGTGGGCATTGACCCCGCAACCGGGATCGCAAATTGCTGGCTGAATCGCTGTTGAAATTTAAAAGAATGCAATTTTATATTAATACTAAATAAACTTTATATTAATACAATATTGAAACAAAAATTCAATTTGTTTCGTTTTAATTAAATTACACCCAAATTACTTACGTGGCATGCAGAGGAGGTCAGGATTCCCAATGAAGTACGGATTACACACGCATTTATTGGTCGCCGGATCGCAAGAAGCTCCCACTCCGCAAACGATACCTTCGCAACGACGTTTACATCTTCCGCTTATACAGACACTTGGCTCTACGCATGGCACTTCCGGGGAACAAACATCCGGTTGACACTGGCCACCGGGGAACGGGTTACCCATAAAACCTTCTATGCACTTGCAAGTCGGCCCATCGTAGCTCACAATGCACTGTGCCCCAGATCCACAGACGAAACCGTCACATTCTGTTGAAAAATACAGATCATTGCAAATGATATAATAATTTAAAAGCATGTTAGTTTAAAATCTAAATAGATTTTGTTTTTCCTTAAGAATAAATAGATTTTAATTATTAGTGATAGTTGTACTTACGTGAAACACATTCGTTGTTCTTGCCCTCGACGAATCCAATCACGCACCTGCACCAAGCTGCGTGCTTATCTGGCTCACAGTAGGCGTTCGGTCCACAAGGTATATTATCGCAAGGGTTCACGCATCTTCCGTTAACACAGGCGAACAAATTATCACAATCGTCATTAGATGAGCACTCGTTCTTCGGAACTGCGACACCGGTGCATCCACCTCCATAAGGGTCGCCGACTGTTCCCCTTGGACACTCGCAGATATGATCGCCTCTGGTGTTGATGCAGTAGGCGCCGTGTCCGCAGGGGTTGTTAGCGCACTCGTTCACGTCCACGCAACCGTGTTGCGGGTCTCCCTCATAGCCGGCCTCGCACATGCACCTCGGAGGATCGCTTGGTGTACATTTGGCATTAATACCGCAAGGGAATCGATCACAGGGATCTGAAAATTAAAAAGTTTTATATGTAAAGATTTTTTAGAAGATTAATTAAAATAAACAATGTAAGTATTGATTGTTGAACAGAATATGATTGCTACTCACTCTTGCAAAGGTTCCCATCAAGAGGGTCTGTGTAAAACGGCGGGGGACAGACGCACTCGCCAGGTTGCACGCATTTCTCGTTAGCTTTGCATTCGTTGTCGCCAGTGCAACGTTTCTGAGCTGGAGAACAGAGTCCATTGTACGGGTCTCCACCGTAGCCGTGTGGACAGACGCATTGATGCGAGCCTGGGAGGTTTATACACTCCGCTCCGTAGCCGCACACTTGGTGTCCCACTATGCACTCGTTTATATCTATAGATTTACATAAAAAATGTATTAATCTGTATAAAAATTAAATCAATTTGTATGCAGGATTAACTAAATTTTGTGAAGAATTAATCAATCGATATGATTATGTATTCCTCGATTATACAGGTACGTACCATCGCAGGAACCGTCGCTCTTGGTGGTGTATCCTTTGGGACAAGCACAGTAGCTCACTCCGCCAGCGATAGTGATGCATTCCGCGCCAGTTGGGCATTTCTCACCCTTGGAACACCCAGCCAACATACATTTCCCATTGACAATCTTGTAAGGTGGCTGACATTGACATTCGATGCTGTTGCACTCTATAATTATAAAATACAAAATATTTGTTTCAATATTATTGAATACGAAATTAAGAAATGTGAAACATTTAAAAATAAATCTTACCCTCGCAAAGAGAGAACGGATTTCCGTTAAACCCAGGTGGGCACTGGCACTCGTAGCTTCCGGGCAAATTTTTACAAATAGCGTTTACGCCACAAGCAGGCTTGTCCCTGAGCTCCATGCACTCGTTGATATCCCTGCACTTCCCTGTCTCGTGGTCCCTCGTGTACCCTCTTTGGCAGATGCATACACTACTTCCCACGAATTCATCCTTGATGCACTGCTCGCCAGCGGGGCAAGGAGTGCTCGGTCCGCAAACGTGGGGAGCTTTCGATTCCTGACACCCACCGCTATAAGGATCGCCCGTGGTACCGCTTGGGCATTGGCAAGAGAACGATCCTGGCTCGTTGTTACAAATCGCACCTTGTGGGCACGGATTGATAGCACACTCGTCGATGTCTCTACAGCCGCCCTTCACCCCGGGCTTCCCTGTGTAACCATTGCGGCATAGACAAGTGGCCACGTCGTTGGACAACATGCAGTGGGCGTTCGGTCCACAGGATAAGTCCTCGCACGGATCTGGTTTAATAGTAATCAATATTATCAAAGATTTGTTCATTCGTACAATTGATTTAATTTTTAATGCTTCATTTTGGTTAAATTTTGCTAAAGTAAAATGTTTATTAATTACATACGTCTACAATCGTTTCCAACATTGGGCTCAGGACACAAGCATCGTTTCTGCGGATCGCAAATAGCATTCCCTGGACAGTCGCTGTCATCTTCGCAGGTAACTATACCAACACACTTTATGTACGGATCTGGACCCGGAATGGTTCCTTCCGGGCAAGTACACGAGAAGGAGCCCTCGGTGTTGGTACAGGCGGCACCGTGACCACAGGCATCCTGCCTGGTACACTCGTCTACGTCTATTTTAATGAAATAAAATATATTAAGTAAAACAATATTCATAAGGCTTTGTGGATTTTTAAATTAAGTCCTAGTTTACCCATGCATTGTTTAAAGGCGTTGCCTGAGAAGCCGGGCTTGCACTGGCAAGTAAATCCACCCAGAGTGTTCGTACAAATCGCGTTCTTTCCACAACGGCCAGAGGGGCCATTTATCGCATCGCATTCGTTTATATCTGATTAAAAAGCGATACATTAATTACATATTACATTAAATATAAATCAATCATTTCTCAAACAGTTTTTAATAATAAATTATTAAATTTGTATAAATTAATTATTATTTTAATATACATACCAACGCATCCAGCTGCAATGTCATTGGGATTGAACGTCCAGCCATCCTCGCAGATACAATAAGCTTCGTGACCATCCGCTTTGCAGAACGCGTGTTCTCCACAAGTTACTTCGTCGCACGGTGCTACGTAATTTAAATCACGCTCACAAATGCTTTTTCTATTTTAATATTATCATAATTTTTCATTTATTTACCCTTGCATGGTATGTGCGGTGGGGTTCCAACAAAACCGGACTCGCATTCGCAATGATAGCTGCCTCTAGTGTTGCCGCAGATCGACGCGGGCCCGCAAGGATTCGAAAGACACTCGTCAAGGTCCACGCACTCAGCTCCCACGGCTTTGAACCCGTCCTTGCAGAAACACTGTCCCTCGATACACTCGGCGTTATTAACGCAGTCGAAGTTCGATTTGCAAAGAGTCGTCACGTCGGTCTAAACAAGTTTTTTTTTCATTAAAAAATAATACACATTATTATTATATGCAGTATTAAAATTAAGAATATAGTTAGTACCATTTACCACTGAAATTGAAAATAGAGTAATAATTTACCTGGTCACAAGCGACTGTTGGATTAGGGTTGGCACTATATCCTGGAGGACAGACGCAGTTGTAGCCAGGATCTGTGTTCTTGCACACAGCATACCTGCCACAAGGATTTTCTAACGCTGTACATTCGTCGATATCTAATAGAAAAAATGGAAAGTTCATATAAATGAAATAATATTCCAATTAATAGAAATTAAAAAAGATAAAAAGTGGCGTGTTAATCTGTTTCTAATTGCTAACCGCTGCATCCCTTAAACGGGTCACCAGTGTAGTCCTGCTTGCAACTGCACGCGAAGCTGCCAATCGTGTCGCTGCACTCAGCGTTCTCGCCGCAGGGGTTTCTCTCGCATTCGTTCACGTCTGTTAATCAGCACGGGTTAATCAAGGGACAAGCATTAAAGTATTAATAAAATTAGGAGGTACACCGACTTTCGCATAGCGTTAACCCTTGACCGATGAAGCCCTGTGGGCAGATGCATTTGTACGAGCCGGGGACGTTGATGCACCTAGCGTTCTCCGCGCACGCGTCCGCCCGACCGCACTCGTTCACGTCGACGCAACCGTGTGTTACATCCATCTGATAGCCGGCCCGGCATCTGCATTCGAAACTACCCTCCGTGTTCACGCAGTCGGCCTCCGAGCCGCACGCCGCACCCTCCTCGCACTCGTTTATATCTGTTAGATGGTTAGTGCATTTTTAACTATAATTTCTTTATTAATTCGTATTATCAAGCATAGTGTCTTCATATCCATCCTTGATATATTTTTGAGATTCCAGTTTATGTGTAATAAGTAAGCATAATGTACATAAAATATTATATTAATTATTATATGAACTGTAATATGAGTTAAATAAATCATTATATGTATTATTTCTTATATGAATGATTACGTGAATTGTTATTTGTCGAAATGAATATAGTAATTATTAAATGAACATGACTTAAATGAATAATTATTACATAAATTATAACTATGATGACTGAATAATTATTACGTAACAAGCTGCAGGACAAGGACATGTTTTAAGTGCACAAGATTCAATTAAAGCTAGTAATATAATAAGGGGGTCTCGGATAATTAGGGACGGAGATCACGTACCGTGGCAGCCTACCCAAGGATCGCCGCTCATTCCTTCCGGGCAGGAGCAGCGGAAACTGCCGTGCACGTTTGTGCAGTGAGCTGAACGACCGCAAGGGTTGCGCGCACATTCGTCGACGTCCTCGCATTCTACCTCCGGGTCGCCGTTATAGCCCTCGGGACACTGGCACTTGTGACCACCCGCTATATTCACACAC
>NW_017157935.1:15285-20167 GCF_001652005.2 Ceratina calcarata
ATAGTAATTATTAAATGAACATGATGTAAATGAATAATTATTACATAAATTATAACTATGATGACTGAATAATTATTACGTAACAAGCTGCAGGACAAGGACATGTTTTAAGTGCACAAGATTCAATTAAAGCTAGTAATATAATAAGGGGGTCTCGGATAATTAGGGACGGAGATCACGTACCGTGGCAGCCTACCCAAGGATCGCCGCTCATTCCTTCCGGGCAGGAGCAGCGGAAACTGCCGTGCACGTTTGTGCAGTGAGCTGAACGACCGCAAGGGTTGCGCGCACATTCGTCGACGTCCTCGCATTCTACCTCCGGGTCGCCGTTATAGCCCTCGGGACACTGGCACTTGTGACCACCCGCTATATTCACACACAGGGCGTTCCGTCCGCAGGCACCCGCGTATTCGCATTCGTTGAAATCGATACACTGTACATAATCAAAATCCACTTCGAATTAATTATAGTATTAATCTGATTTTTAATAGTTTCAGTATAATGAGATCCTGAACCTCCCATAAAATGTACAATTAAGATTTAAATATGACTTGACAGTGTATGTTGATTTCTTAAATAAGTAATTTAATGTGGGAACTGATTATATAGAATAAACAATTGATTTGATTAATTATGAGATTATAGGATACACTGTATAATATACAATTATTGTGAGGATTCAAATATAATTTGGCGATGTACTTTAATATTGATTGAGATTAAATGAAAGAATTGTTTAATTTGGGAACTGATTATAAAGAATGGGTCATTAATTTAATTGATTTGTAAACACGACTAATTAATAGAAAGATACGCACAGTTTCGTACGGGTCTCCCGTGTAGCCTTGCTGACAGGTACAAGTATAATTGCCCGGCGTGTTATGACAGATAGTATTGTCGCCGCACGCGCCAGCGATCGCGCACTCGTTCACGTCTTCGCAGTGCACCTCGCCGTCGCCAATGTAACCGGACTTGCATTTGCATAGAAAATTCGACGGAAGATTGCAACACTCCGCGTTCTCGACGCATCTAGCAGCGAAAACCGGGTTATCGCACTCGTTGATGTCTGTGGAATAATAAAACCATCAGAAAAGAGGAAGAGACGTGACGGATGGACTGCTAGAAAGAATGATGCGTTCCGCATACCTTCGCAATGGAAACCATCGCCTTGGTAGCCGGGGAAACAGGAACATTGGAAGCTACCCAGGGTGTTCGTGCAGTGCGCGAATATATCACAGGGTCGGTACTTGCACTCGTTCTCGTCTGCAATTTGCATTAAACACGGACGTGAACAGATGTTAACCCTTAACACCTCTTTAAAGTTCCATAATGAAGACTTTAAATTACTAGCACTTGAAAAATTGTTTTATATTCTTCAAGCATTGAAAAATAAGATCCGGTTTAAATTCTTATAGATGCAAATTTCTCTTAGATGCAAATTTAATTTTTCAGAAAGATTACATATTTTGCACTATCTATATCTCGTCATGGATAAAACAGAGCAAAAGACGTGAAAATTATACTGATAAATGTTAGAGAAGTCGCGTGATTACCTTACAGTCTCTTAATAAATTATATGAGCTACTCACCTGGTACCTGACAATTGCACCCGCCGAAACCGTCGTTACAATGGCAGACGGAGTCCAAACAGACGCCGTTCAGACACTTGGTCCCGTCCTCCTTTGTGCAGTCGTCTGTGAAAAACAAAAATCAATTCGATCATCATCGATTCGTCGTGGGTAACTGGCGATCTCCCTTAGTCATCCGGTGAGAAAACAGCGGCAACGTGCGTGCCGCGATAAGAACGTCGATTACGATGAGTAATTCGTTCCTTGCGTAACGCTGATCATCATTGCCGGAACGAAACGGCGCGGCGCGTCCCGTGCGAAACACGAGGAATGGTAATGAGAAATATCAATAACGATCGACGGAAGAACGGCTCGATGGAGCAGAAACGCGACGACAGACTCGCGGTAATTGCTGATGACGTTACGCGCGAGAATCGCTTGCTTACTTCGAGTAATCGTTGCCGAGAACAACAGGATGACGTAAAGGAACGACGGAGATTGTAACGGTAGCGCGACCGTGTCGTGATGGAACACAGATCCTCTCCTTTTTTTCCTGAAGACTGGTTACGGCATTGTTTTTCCGCCTTGCTTTTTCCGTACTCGTGAAAGATGAGACACCTTAGATACATACCTGTGCACTTTAGTCTGTCGCGTTGCTCGTCTGTGCCTTGGTAGCAGTCGACGTGGTTGTCGCACAGTTTGGATAATTCGAGGAGCTGTAGGATGTCCGTCGACTCGTTTACCTGACAGCCGAAGTAGCCATCCTCGAGGTTGAGAAAGAACACTTCCCTCCTCGGTCCGTGACCAAATCCTCGCAAGGATTCGGCCTGTGATTTATTCGATCGTGATTATGCTGCTTAAATTATTAGCATTTAGAATGTATAATGAATCAACGCTTACTGGACACAAGGATAGAAGTATCCACGCCACCAACGGCCAAAGATGTTTCATCTTGGCTGAAACACATGAAAAACATAATAATAATCAAACCTCGAACTCATCGACACTCCGTAACACTAAAATATGACAGGTTTATTACGACCACATTTTCCAATTGATTTCCTGGTTTACGTTCACTCCATTATGTAATTCTTTGACATTGGCATAGCTCAGATAATCGATGAAGAGGAAGCTTAGATGAAGAAAACAACGAAGTCGACTGGTGTGAAATTTACTCTCAGGGCGGGACAGGAACTACCCAGTTTTTGCCGTAACACTGGAGGGATCAACGCAGAGACACCTGCACGAGCCATGTGCCGGCATTCACGACCCCCTCACGAATATACCCTAACTGTATCACCTTACGTTAGGCCTCGGCCTTGGAAACCCAATTTCCTGGTTATTTGTTGTGAAATTCAAGAAGCTCCTCAGAGATCCCTTTTCGGATACAAGGATATCCAGGAGATGCCTTTCACGCAATGTGCAATGAGAAGGATCAGAAAAAATAAATAAGGCATCGAGAAGACGATCACTATATAGGATGTCCCAGTATTGATAAAAAAAAATTATTCCATACTTTCAATTTATTTTTGCATGCATAATCAAACCCTCCACAGTTGCACCATCAATACTGAGACACCCTGTATATTTTCTCATTTCAATAATGGAGAAGATAATAGAGTTGAGATTACTAGTTTTTTTAATTGTACACAAGCTTAATTACTTTGCTTCTCATTACTGAGGACCATTAAGATTATAGTTAATACAGTCTATCCTGAAACGCGTTACTAAATGAAGACTAAAATAAGGTGTACTATGAACACCGTTAGGTTCAGATATTTTGTAATACATCCAATTGCTTGCGAGTCGTTAGCAGAGATTTTTCAATGTACGTCACCGGAAGGGAACGCCACCGGTGCACGCGATTCGCGGAAGACGTCGTTTACGTGCGGCACGGCTTATGGCGAACGGACGCATTGTACGCGTACAATAAGTCAGAGTCGGCGATGAACCAGCTGAGTTAACGACTGTACATGCGAGGAAAAGGATCCATCGAGAACGATCATTTCACAGAATGGACCGATGGAACGGTGGAAAGTAGAGACAATTAGGTGGACGAACAGAATGGACGCGGAGAGATTGGCCGGGAGAAACGAACAGGAGATAATCGAAGGAAACGAGAGAGAACAGAAAGGCCGCAGATCGAGCAAGAAGTCGAGGGAGGAGGAACAAGATGAAAGAAGAAACGGCAGAACTAGCATTTCATTTCTCGTCTTGCTAGTTTTTCGCATCTGATCTTGATGAGAAACATTCGTTATGGACGCATCAGCAAGAGAAACAGTTTTTTTTTAAGTCAGCTCTTTATAAAGAAATCATACATCAATAATGATTTAGGGTGTGCCATTAAGAACTGCCAATGGGAATCGATTAATTTATTTAGTTAAAAAAAACTTTCTATGCATTTACTATGAGAAAGAGTATATTACTAAATTTAATTTCCCAACGCTGTACAGGGAAGTCAATAAATAGTGAATAATTTCAAGTAGTACTAAAATACAAACATTATTGGGATACATCAGATATCTTTGTACCAAATTAGTCAGTTCACAGGAACTAATTGCGAAAAAGAATCACAGTGATAAATTACTGTGCGCTTCATGACTGAATAAGCTTTAAAGTTGTCAAATTAGGAAGAACAGGAAATGTCTACAGCATTCATTACGGACGCTTGTTATCTCAACAAACTCCCTCGCACGTCTCGTATAAGTACATAATCGAGAATTTAGGATAATGCACAGCGGTAGATAGCATGCTACGTCGTGAGTCCGTTACTAACGAGCAGGGTTGCTTCAAGTTGAAGCGAGAGACACGGAAAAGAGAGAACGGCCGACGCGGAGGAACGTAATAAAGGAGGGCGTGCGAGTGCGATGCACCTGTGGCCCCCCTTGGCCCCTCCGTCATGAGCACCTTCGCGTACCCTTAACTCCTCGACCAACGAGCCGCGCAGCTGGCGATTCGACCATTGGAGCCCTTCGCTGAAAATGAATTCGTCATGGAAATTTGGCCACCCTCGAAACTTTAAATGCATCGATACTGCCCGCTATTTCCGTCGCGGAAGTAGCTTGCAAACAACGTGAGGTAACACCGTTCACTTTCATGTGACATCATTCGCATTGTATCCTCTGGAATTTTTTTTACGTCGACGGAATGGATTGCAGTAGAATTACTTTCAATCATCCAGTGACATAACAAATTCAAGTTCTGTTTGTCTTCTTGTTGATGCGTACTAATAGTCACAAGTATATGAGTGCAATTTAGTGTTGGCAGTGGTACTAGCATGGTACCAGCTTAAACAATAATTGCAACTATAACAA
>NW_017157935.1:20469-66932 GCF_001652005.2 Ceratina calcarata
GTACAGGGAAGTCAATAAATAGTGAATAATTTCAAGTAGTACTAAAATACAAACATTATTGGGATACATCAGATATCTTTGTACCAAATTAGTCAGTTCACAGGAACTAATTGCGAAAAAGAATCACAGTGATAAATTACTGTGCGCTTCATGACTGAATAAGCTTTAAAGTTGTCAAATTAGGAAGAACAGGAAATGTCTACAGCATTCATTACGGACGCTTGTTATCTCAACAAACTCCCTCGCACGTCTCGTATAAGTACATAATCGAGAATTTAGGATAATGCACAGCGGTAGATAGCATGCTACGTCGTGAGTCCGTTACTAACGAGCAGGGTTGCTTCAAGTTGAAGCGAGAGACACGGAAAAGAGAGAACGGCCGACGCGGAGGAACGTAATAAAGGAGGGCGTGCGAGTGCGATGCACCTGTGGCCCCCCTTGGCCCCTCCGTCATGAGCACCTTCGCGTACCCTTAACTCCTCGACCAACGAGCCGCGCAGCTGGCGATTCGACCATTGGAGCCCTTCGCTGAAAATGAATTCGTCATGGAAATTTGGCCACCCTCGAAACTTTAAATGCATCGATACTGCCCGCTATTTCCGTCGCGGAAGTAGCTTGCAAACAACGTGAGGTAACACCGTTCACTTTCATGTGACATCATTCGCATTGTATCCTCTGGAATTTTTTTTACGTCGACGGAATGGATTGCAGTAGAATTACTTTCAATCATCCAGTGACATAACAAATTCAAGTTTTGTTTGTCTTCTTGTTGATGTGTACTAATAGTCAGAAGTATATGAGTGCAATTTAGTGTTGGCAGTGGTACTAGCATGGTACCAGCTTAAACAATAATTGCAACTATAACAATATGATAAAAAAAGTTTCGTTTTCTTTCTATTTTTTATGGAATTGAAAACTTGTGTCTTTTTATCAATTCACTAAGAACGATTGTCTTTGGTTGAAAGATAAAAATTCGCATTTGTTCATGCAAATGTCTGCTGGCAACGTTGTCTCTTGGTAAGGGTATCACCGCGAAATGTGTTAGCGTGTCAATGATATCATCCGGTAGGTAGACAGAAGGAAACACGATGACAAAACCTATCAATTAGTCGGCGACGTATGTACACGCGAGTGACACGCGCGCCTCTGCACACGCACGCAAATGTGTATCCAATAACGCGAAACTCCCACGCGTTTATTGCGACACCCGCCGCGAGAAGAAATGCGCGAGGTCCTTTAGCGCGGCCCACTTTCGATACCGAATATTCAATATAAAATCAGATCCTGACGGGAGGACCTTCAAAAATCCAAGGCCCACCACTTCTGATTTCCCTCTGTATTTGTCGACGAGACAAACTCGATTTCTATCGAACGTGTCCACGAGTGACTTAATTAAATCAATTAATTAGAATGCACCCAACGAACCGCCAAGGATAACGATTGGTTGATCGTTTAGAATAGATTTTAGTGTCGCCTACGTTCTCATTTTATGGGAGTTGCGTCGCGACGTGAAAGTGTTTAAACGCGACGTGGTACATCTCGCGACTTTTTAATCTCGTGCTATGTGGATCATCCTACGCATTGAGAAAGATAGAGAAATTTCTCTCGAAATCATTCTCTAAATAAGGAGAGGCGTTCGAGTATTTCGTAAACGATCTTTCTCGCGAGAAGCTGTAAATCAGGAGTTCATCAGCCGCTGCAACTTTTTCTAAGAAGCTTTAAATTTAAGAACACCGCGAGGGTACAGTTAGGCATTTAACGAGAGACGTCAAGCTTGAAACGGAGCCTTAATTATTACGCTGACCAACCGGAGGGACAGTAAATTGTAAGCAGGAAACTGAATAATTTATTAATCGGTGTGCCATTTAACGGTAAAAATGACGCGTCACTAGACGCTCTCTCTCACCTTGGACCTGTATTGCAAAACCGATTCGATTCGTAACGCGTTCGAAACGAAATGCAATGAAAGTCGAAACTCCACTGAAATCTCGTATCGTTGGAACTGTGTAACGGTACAGACAGTCTACGACCTAGAATTTTATAGTTGCCGAATCGAGAGGACAGTGCGTTGCCATGGGATAAAAATAAAAAATCAAATTCTACGTTGGTACTGAAAATCATCATTGGATTCTATTTATTACTAAGATGGGAAGTGTAATTTGAAGATACAAGCAAACGAATTACAATGTCTTATTACGTTGCATAAAAGTCGAATGATTGAGTCGAAGTTCGTTTTCTCAGCAAGATAGGCAGAGTTGTAAGTTGTTGTGTTGTTGAGAAGTGTAAGATTGAAAATTTTTTGTTATTTCCGATGGAGTCTGCTTCTGAACACATCATGAAATACCTTTAATTTTTACTTTGATTTGATTTCGTTTTTTGACTTCCAAGCAATGTTGGCTTTTATTCAGGCTTCTTTTCAGTTGAAAGATTCGGATCTCAGGAAGAATGTAAATGAAGGAAAATAACTTTTACAAATTAAGTGAAATTTTCCATCGACAAACGATGTCCGCTGATAAAATACACGTGGAATAGAATTTCAATCGATTGAAAAGTATTCAAATGAAAGTTCGAGATATACACCGCGTTCATTAGCATCTATCATTATTTCAAAACAACGACCCTGACTTCCATCGACATGATCTTCGCAATTTGCGATGTATCTCGTCCCGAATTACTTTCATCCTCGGTACCAGCTAATTAAAATCGTTTCGTAATGATCCTCGAAGAATCAGGAAGCTCAGGAGGGTCAACATCCTCGCTTTAGGCGAATTGCTTGCGCTCGATGTTCGATTATATCCCGATCATTAGTGTTTCCTCTTCACGAACAGCCATCGGTAATCGATTGGCGCTACTGGAACATCGTCGAATTAAATCTCGAAACCGGACGCACCGCTTCATTAATATTCTTTGATAAAATATCAACCAAAAAAAAAACGTTCCACTCGTTTTAAATTAATCATTAGACTGTAAACTGCAAGTCGTTCATGTCCGATACATTCTTTAGTGAGTAATACTTCCTAAAACTGATTCAAATCTCAATGAAGAACATCAGAATGACTTCGACAAACAATTTGTTCAAATATTGTACATAACATGAAGCCTAATGAATTTTGTAAATCGGACATGAACGATCCCGCTATAAGGATTAAACATAGCGCCATATTTGGCTCGAAACGCTTGTACGTGATTGGGAAAGGAAACGGAGATCAAAGATTCTGCTATTTTAAGAAGAGGAAGCGCGGCTGGACGATGCGCGTGCAAACCTTGTCAGTTGCACCGCGTTGAGAAATTCCCTATTCTGAACACGATCCGACGCGCGGCGTCCATCGTTGTTCGCCTGTGGCAACATCCGGCATGAATCAACAAACTATATAAAAGCTGGCAAGTGATTCGGGCCTAAAACTTACGCCCACCGCGCGTCAGCCGGCCGCGGGAGAGCGGCAGAATTATTCCGCCGCGAAGTGAAAGTTCTCGAAGCAAACGAAACCGAAGTAACGCGTGGGCCTTATCGCCCAGTCCCAATGCCTCGTCATCGAATTAATCTCAATACTTTTTTACATCATTTTACAGACATTGAAAGCTTCTTCTTCTATTCCATTCGACCTTTGCTCAATTGATTCACCTTTCAATTTCAGGTTTGATATTACTATACACACAGGTATTAAAACNAAATGTCTGCTGGCAACGTTGTCTCTTGGTAAGGGTATCACCGCGAAATGTGTTAGCGTGTCAATGATATCATCCGGTAGGTAGACAGAAGGAAACACGATGACAAAACCTATCAATTAGTCGGCGACGTATGTACACGCGAGTGACACGCGCGCCTCTGCACACGCACGCAAATGTGTATCCAATAACGCGAAACTCCCACGCGTTTATTGCGACACCCGCCGCGAGAAGAAATGCGCGAGGTCCTTTAGCGCGGCCCACTTTCGATACCGAATATTCAATATAAAATCAGATCCTGACGGGAGGACCTTCAAAAATCCAAGGCCCACCACTTCTGATTTCCCTCTGTATTTGTCGACGAGACAAACTCGATTTCTATCGAACGTGTCCACGAGTGACTTAATTAAATCAATTAATTAGAATGCACCCAACGAACCGCCAAGGATAACGATTGGTTGATCGTTTAGAATAGATTTTAGTGTCGCCTACGTTCTCATTTTATGGGAGTTGCGTCGCGACGTGAAAGTGTTTAAACGCGACGTGGTACATCTCGCGACTTTTTAATCTCGTGCTATGTGGATCATCCTACGCATTGAGAAAGATAGAGAAATTTCTCTCGAAATCATTCTCTAAATAAGGAGAGGCGTTCGAGTATTTCGTAAACGATCTTTCTCGCGAGAAGCTGTAAATCAGGAGTTCATCAGCCGCTGCAACTTTTTCTAAGAAGCTTTAAATTTAAGAACACCGCGAGGGTACAGTTAGGCATTTAACGAGAGACGTCAAGCTTGAAACGGAGCCTTAATTATTACGCTGACCAACCGGAGGGACAGTAAATTGTAAGCAGGAAACTGAATAATTTATTAATCGGTGTGCCATTTAACGGTAAAAATGACGCGTCACTAGACGCTCTCTCTCACCTTGGACCTGTATTGCAAAACCGATTCGATTCGTAACGCGTTCGAAACGAAATGCAATGAAAGTCGAAACTCCACTGAAATCTCGTATCGTTGGAACTGTGTAACGGTACAGACAGTCTACGACCTAGAATTTTATAGTTGCCGAATCGAGAGGACAGTGCGTTGCCATGGGATAAAAATAAAAAATCAAATTCTACGTTGGTACTGAAAATCATCATTGGATTCTATTTATTACTAAGATGGGAAGTGTAATTTGAAGATACAAGCAAACGAATTACAATGTCTTATTACGTTGCATAAAAGTCGAATGATTGAGTCGAAGTTCGTTTTCTCAGCAAGATAGGCAGAGTTGTAAGTTGTTGTGTTGTTGAGAAGTGTAAGATTGAAAATTTTTTGTTATTTCCGATGGAGTCTGCTTCTGAACACATCATGAAATACCTTTAATTTTTACTTTGATTTGATTTCGTTTTTTGACTTCCAAGCAATGTTGGCTTTTATTCAGGCTTCTTTTCAGTTGAAAGATTCGGATCTCAGGAAGAATGTAAATGAAGGAAAATAACTTTTACAAATTAAGTGAAATTTTCCATCGACAAACGATGTCCGCTGATAAAATACACGTGGAATAGAATTTCAATCGATTGAAAAGTATTCAAATGAAAGTTCGAGATATACACCGCGTTCATTAGCATCTATCATTATTTCAAAACAACGACCCTGACTTCCATCGACATGATCTTCGCAATTTGCGATGTATCTCGTCCCGAATTACTTTCATCCTCGGTACCAGCTAATTAAAATCGTTTCGTAATGATCCTCGAAGAATCAGGAAGCTCAGGAGGGTCAACATCCTCGCTTTAGGCGAATTGCTTGCGCTCGATGTTCGATTATATCCCGATCATTAGTGTTTCCTCTTCACGAACAGCCATCGGTAATCGATTGGCGCTACTGGAACATCGTCGAATTAAATCTCGAAACCGGACGCACCGCTTCATTAATATTCTTTGATAAAATATCAACCAAAAAAAAAACGTTCCACTCGTTTTAAATTAATCATTAGACTGTAAACTGCAAGTCGTTCATGTCCGATACATTCTTTAGTGAGTAATACTTCCTAAAACTGATTCAAATCTCAATGAAGAACATCAGAATGACTTCGACAAACAATTTGTTCAAATATTGTACATAACATGAAGCCTAATGAATTTTGTAAATCGGACATGAACGATCCCGCTATAAGGATTAAACATAGCGCCATATTTGGCTCGAAACGCTTGTACGTGATTGGGAAAGGAAACGGAGATCAAAGATTCTGCTATTTTAAGAAGAGGAAGCGCGGCTGGACGATGCGCGTGCAAACCTTGTCAGTTGCACCGCGTTGAGAAATTCCCTATTCTGAACACGATCCGACGCGCGGCGTCCATCGTTGTTCGCCTGTGGCAACATCCGGCATGAATCAACAAACTATATAAAAGCTGGCAAGTGATTCGGGCCTAAAACTTACGCCCACCGCGCGTCAGCCGGCCGCGGGAGAGCGGCAGAATTATTCCGCCGCGAAGTGAAAGTTCTCGAAGCAAACGAAACCGAAGTAACGCGTGGGCCTTATCGCCCAGTCCCAATGCCTCGTCATCGAATTAATCTCAATACTTTTTTACATCATTTTACAGACATTGAAAGCTTCTTCTTCTATTCCATTCGACCTTTGCTCAATTGATTCACCTTTCAATTTCAGGTTTGATATTACTATACACACAGGTATTAAAACGATGATATGCAAATCGTTTTTCAATTAAACATATGTTAAATTGAAAATTGGTTGATTTCTCAGAATTATAAATAAATTAAAATATTTCCTTTCACTGTCCCATTGCATTCAATCTGCACACTCTCCACATCCACAATTTATGACCTTTCTCAAACGACTCACGAATCGCAGCTCGTGTGTACGAAGGAAACGTCCGATCGATCATTTTATGTTCTCTGTTCATTAGTATGCGAGTCGGGGAAGAAGAGGCAACGAACGATTCCAGCGGCGTGAAGACTGAAAATTACAAGTTTTTCATCATTCGAATCAAACCCCGACACCGGAACGTGAAAAGCGGCCGCGAACTGAAACTCGCGCGCTGGCCATTGTCTGACCCGCGTAGGTTGCGTCACTGAATGCTAATGAAACCGTTTATCTCCACCGTTGTTTCCATCGAGTCAGCCACGAGCAACCTTGAGCGCGGAGGTCTCGTTTTCACGCCCCACACAGAATTTTAATTGTTTTTTCAAATTACAGATTTACAAATTTTTGCTAACATATAAACAAGCGCTTTGAATTTATATGATATTAAGATTTATTCATTCGTTGGACGACGACGATGATGTTAGAGGTTTGAGAGGATCGCAATGAATTTTCTAAGTGCATCAGAAATGAGAGGATTGCAATGAATTTTCTAAGCATTCGTAATAAAATCTGAACTTGAGATGATGTCTATAATGGTTACGGTATCCTCAAGGATCGTGTAGAGTGAATCTTGGCGTGGAACCGCGAGCAACCAACGAGCTCGCTGTCAATACCGTTACGTTTTACTCGCGGATTTCGCGGTGGCCCGCGCTATTATACTTGGACGTAAGAGACGCCTGGCATCGTAAAACGGCGTGTCTAACAGTAAAGGTCCATCGCAACGCGAGCAATTTATCCGAAGTCGAACGGTTCCGCGTGGTATTATTCTCGATCGAAATTCCTCCCGGGTGCGTTCAACCCGGCTCGCAGCACAATTACGTCGACCGGCGTTTCCCGAAGGTCTCTCCTTGGGGCGAATAGATTACGTCACGAGAAAGAAACAAGATCGATGTGTAATGCGTCACGCTCGCCGCGAGCCGAACCTACCATCTTTGGAAGAAGCAAGGCGACGCGACGGCGGCTCGATAGGTGAATTGGTGTGCCGATTAAAAGGAACGCGGGTGAACGAAGCGTGGGACGCGAGAAAACCGAGGGAAAACTAACTGGTATGCCTGTGATGCGACGGCGTGCGAATGGGAGCCAAGGTTTCGATTCTGTAGCCTCGATTCAGGATCGAGCACGTATGATTACAAATCATCTTATTCGTATTGGACCTCCTGAAACCATTCTCATACTGTTCTCCTCAACATACAATAGTTTTATACTATGTCATGTCATTCCATGTACAGTCTTCCCTAACATATGGTGATTTAGTATAGTGTCTTTCCATGAATATGAAATTTTACAGTAAAAAAACAGTACCAGTGCCTACTTGTCTTATGTATAATTTTAATTCAGATGAAGGCTTCATAGCCTGCTTCCCATAGGGCAGCTTTCAATGTTACAATACATAAATAGAAACAACAAAATATATGCAACACCACAAAAGCATTTTTCGATTAGAAATCAATGCATCCCAAGTGAAGTGCTTACAGTCAGAGAATACAGCATTTCAAATTCAGAAATCCAATCAAAATTTGACATTCAACATAAGAATTCAAGATGTAACAAGTTCTGTAACAGCCTCGTATGATTTCTAAAAAATTTGAGTTCATTATTTTTATTTAAGGGCTCATGCAATGTTAATGACGTCCAGCGGTAGCTTAATAATCAGCAAAAATATAAAATGCGATTTATTGATGTAATAATTAGTTGTAAGCTTTCCGATGAAGACGTCACGGATGACATGATTGTATCGTAAGAAGGATGTGGTTAATTTTCCTTTAGTCAGTCATTTATTTTAATCAGTTGCTCGAACGGCCGCGGTATTAGAATTAACGATCCTCTCGCGTGAACGATGCGATTTTTTTCCCACAACGCGTAGGTATCTCGCTAACGGTATGGCGTTCTGGTTGTTCGATCCGTGAGAATGCGCTGGATAAAGTAGTGATAAACATGTATCTACTGACTTCATTTCTCTTCATAAAACTTGGCCTCATCATTCTTTCCATGTAACCTGTTATAAACGTCGGAATGAAATGCAGGAAATTATTAGATTCTTATGTAAAATAAGCCTTTTATGGTACAATAGAGAGAAATATGTTTTATTTAATTTCTCGTACAGACACATAGAAATTGTATTCTGACTATAAATCACGCTTTAAGAAGGCCGAGGAACTCGCCACAAGAACAATACTCGTTTGTTAGCAAATAAAGATAGAATAAATCTCGCTAATATCCCCACGTGGTGGAATACGCAATGACTTAACGGATTTCCACTTAACGTCTTCCCTAAATATGGCGAGACTGGTGACACAATTGTAATCGAGCCCCGCGCTCTGTCTGTTGCAAGCATTGAACTCTCCTGCAGCCACTTAAGGCGCACGCGAACGCGTCATATCGGCCTATTCGCGCAACACATGCGCACAGTTTCATTACCGTGCAACAGAGTATTCCTCTCCGTCCTGGTTATACCAAACATAGCCTCGACTTTCCTTCATTTCACCGTCGGACTTTCTTTTAATTAAATCAATTTACAACTGTAATAATAGGTCATGAACACGCAGGGAAAATTCTGATCGAATGTTTTGTTCAGATCATTTAAAAAATAAAGTATATTAGTTTTATTAGAAAATAATTTAGTGCTTCGATTCCCGTGGCTCAATAATTTTTGTTGTAATCTATGGTTACATTTTCTCACGTGTTTCTGGTTATTTGAAGAGACCGTAGGAAAGGAGAGTTTCTCTTTGCCAGAGAATAAGAGAACAAATATTAAAGAACAAACATCAGTCTATTCAGAGAATCCTTGCGAAGGAGGCAAGAACAACGTGGCGCGAATGAATCGCGAATTGAAATTGCTCGGCGGAGAAGTAGAGGATATGGACGCGTGCAACGACGAATACGAAACGCGAAGTGGCGGATAATAACTCGCATCGCTGGCTCGATGGACCACTTAAGGCGCGCACGGCTCGGTTGGAAACGCGCCGCGGCGTTATTATCGGTTTGGACGATGCGCGTACGCACGCCTGGATGACTACTGCAAAACGGTAAAATTACTGCAATTTTCCTGATCGCGCCGCCTAACACGTGTTGCCGATTGTTAACCGGACAAATTGATCGTTGCGAAAATTCACCGTTCTAACGTTTCTCGCGCCGCCTGGCTATTTTTCCAATCCGCGCAGTACGTACACCCTTGTTCATAAGTCTTAGAACATATCGTCGAGCCTGTAACTCAGGGATTCCCAACTATTTTCTTGAATCGACCCGTTTTAAAAGAATGATTTTCTTCATCGATCACATTACATTTTTCTTGTATAATTTGTGTACAGCATAATCATAATATAATTAATTATACATAAGTCATTTAAATATAAACTTGCGAAGGAGGCAAGAACAACGTGGCGCGAATGAATCGCGAATTGAAATTGCTCGGCGGAGAAGTAGAGGATATGGACGCGTGCAACGACGAATACGAAACGCGAAGTGGCGGATAATAACTCGCATCGCTGGCTCGATGGACCACTTAAGGCGCGCACGGCTCGGTTGGAAACGCGCCGCGGCGTTATTATCGGTTTGGACGATGCGCGTACGCACGCCTGGATGACTACTGCAAAACGGTAAAATTACTGCAATTTTCCTGATCGCGCCGCCTAACACGTGTTGCCGATTGTTAACCGGACAAATTGATCGTTGCGAAAATTCACCGTTCTAACGTTTCTCGCGCCGCCTGGCTATTTTTCCAATCCGCGCAGTACGTACACCCTTGTTCATAAGTCTTAGAACATATCGTCGAGCCTGTAACTCAGGGATTCCCAACTATTTTCTTGAATCGACCCGTTTTAAAAGAATGATTTTCTTCATCGACCACATTACATTTTTCTTGTATAATTTGTGTACAGCATAATCATAATATAATTAATTATACATAAGTCATTTAAATATAACAACTAGGCTAGATATAATTTTTTATTTAAAATAATTTCTTTTTAAATATTTTACATATGATTTCATTATGGCTCCATTATATTTATTTCATATGACGTTTTCGTTACTACATTGTATAGTTTTACAACAATAAACAATTAATTGTATGTTTTATTAATAAATTATTATTACGAATAATACTTGTTTAAATCCATTCATGTTTACATCTCGCAATTTGCTATTCCCGTTATTCAAATTCCATCTCGATGACGGAAATGTGAAGCTGCATCCCAAGGCCAATCGAGAAATCAATATAAGGACAGAAGGCAGGGATTTCCTGAGGTGTCGCATAATGACTCTCATTATCGGAAGTCACCGTTCAATGAAATAATAAAATCATCCTGGTAATAACGAAGCGCGCGTGTGCCAACGTGTAAATGCACGGTATCCGTGTAACGGAACGCGGCGAAGGAGGCTCGAAAAGTAATTTTCACTGCGACCCCTTGACACCGTCATCCTCGAAGCTCGATTAATTGCATCGTAACTGTTAAAGGGTGGAAGGTCGATTATGCACGGCCACGCTGGACGACCAGCGGGAATTATTATTACCTAGAAATTGTGCTATAGCGGAGTCCCTCGTAAACATTCATCACTGCTGTTTATACGAAACAATCAATCGAGATATAAATAGATAGGAGGATGAGTAATCCGCGGGAAACTGGCTGTGATCGAGGCTCTGTTAATGTCTTCCGGCAACGACGATCCCGAAATTTGATTGATTCACTACGTTCCATATGTACACTCAGCTGCTGATTTAACTAAGATTTATATTAAGCACCGTGGAAGAAAAAGGATCTTGGCTTGCGTTACCGGTTTTCTAATGACGTTTAAGCTCTGACTAGTTACTAATACACTCCTAATTTAAGTATTAGGCACACAATGACACGTTGTGTACGTTTAGTCATAGCGATTGTTCACTTTTATTTTTACATAAATGCATGATTAATATAATAAACCTTGAAGTTTCTATGGCAATTAACACTTAATACATTCGTATATTATTAGTCTTCTCACTAATTTCTTCCTTTAATTACCACAAGCAATTTTTTTTTCTATGAACGAGAACCACATCCTTGTTTTACCACCTTCAGATCGCGAATTTACGTAACACGTTTGCGTAATAGTTTGTAATCTCATTACTGGCCCGTGACGACGTCGGCGCAACGGTATCCGTCGATACTCCAGCGACGAGCAGACCCGTAATTCAGTTCGTCAACGAGCCATCGAACAGATTTCCGAGGAGTAACAGGTCGTTGCAAATTCGCAAACAGATGGTCTCGCGACGATTTTACAGTTAACCAAACACGCCTAAGCTAGAAATTAGTCGTGCGTCACGTACAACACGCTAGCTTCGCAAGCCTATTATTTGTATGCAAATTCGGTGCATCTGTTTAAAATCTGAGAGGCTGCTCTTTACGGTGAACAAATGCAATTAACCTCCTTCCGCAAATGAAAATAATTAAAATTGAATTCTTATATCAATTAAAAAAATTAATTTTCTGTTATCTCTCGATTATCATGATATGCAGTTTGTTTTTACATCACGTGCATCCTTTATAGGTAACATCTCATTTCATGTCTTTGGATAATAATAATTCTGAAGTCACAATTTCTCTATAAATGAGTTGCAATTTTTCTGTAAACGCATAAAGTCTACGGGCATTGGAAAGGAGCATGAAACGGCTTGTAACACTTGTAATGGTACACGACGAAGTTAATAGTCTCGGATTTAATCGCACCTTGCTCCTCCTCTTTTGTGCGTAACGCAAGGTAACGATTACGTGTTCCGCACGCTGAAAGTGTCACTTTTGCTTTTCTCAGTGGATCTGGGAACTAGTCAGTCGCGTTTCTCGAGTCGATCTGGATTATTCTGCTACGATTCAATCGTTTCCCTCGATTCCCGCCGCGCGTTAATGGCTTACGGTTCTCTCCGCGTAGAATCGTAAACTCTCATAAGTGATCATCAAATACGATTCAGCGTGCGGATCGCCTCGGGTGCGCCTACGGAACTAGATGAACACATTACAGTGTAGTTTGCACGCTGCTCTTCACCCGACATCTTCATTTTTATCCACAACCGTATAATAATTGCTTTCGATACATCACGTTGAAATTACAGCCTCAACTAATGAGGGAATTTATGTATTACACGAAATCTAAATTACAGATATACATATATATATATGTTGAATAAAATAATACACTTAGAGAGGGAAAATAAATTTCTATTTAAATTTTTAATTAAATTCCTATTTAAATTTCTATTTAACTGTTTAAATTAACAAATGCTTTGCATAAAAAGAATGTTTCATACGAAACTCGTAACTTTCACGATGTCTACAATTTTCGTTTCAAACATTTTTCGCTACCGATATCAGTCATTTTTTTTTACAGTCTCTAATTTAGATGTTCGAGTTAAAATGAACACCCTGTATAATACCAATACCGAAATGACGATTAAAGAAATTGAGGCTAAGCTTTGAAAATACGAAAATTTTCTGGAAAATATTTTCCAACTATGATAATTATAAGGGAGCTCTGTGAGGAACACGAAGAGTATAGCAGTGGGAACCAGGGATAGCGCGCGTGGTATGCATACGTAAACAGTACCGCTTGGAACCTATATTTCAAGAGAGAAAATCCCGTTCATAAGTCTCAGGACCTATAAGTATTTTTACCTGTTAAAATAAAAGAAATGAAATGATCATCCAAACTAGTGTGAGTCTACTATAATTAGTGTCAAAGGATTCACTCACATAATAGTGTACAAAAATTGAAATTTGGCATAAAAAGGTCTCCTTGATACTCCTATTTCCTCTCAATATTCGTAATCAAATATGATCTCACAGTATCTCGTTTATAGATGCAGTATGTCATAAGACTTAGAGATGTAAGTAGGTAGCAAACAAGAGGCTAGAGTGAATCGAAAGTTTTCCATCCTCTGAACGGATGCACGCGATGGTACGGGAGGAAAGCCAGAGCGAAAGCGGCTTTGGGAAATACAAGACGTAACAGCGGCGCGATACGAAGGCGATTCTCGAAGACAAAGGAAAACGTGTAGCTACACGCCCGGTTAAAGGAGCGACCTCCTTGAGAACGGTCCTTGACTCGTAGAGGCGAGCAAGATAAGCCGTGGAAGGAGAAGCGAGTAGTTGTAGAAGTAGAAGAAGAAGATAGGGGAAGAAGAGAAGAAGAGGTTGAGGAGGAAAGGGGTAGAGAAGGGAGACCGACGGCCGAGTAATGGCGCCTACACTCGGTGGCCGCGAAAGGTCGAAGAATATTCTGCTTCCGAGAAGCGCGAACCATCGGAGCTACCCGCTCTGCATCGCGGGGAATAAGGAAGATCGACTGTGTAAAACGAGAGAGAAATAATGGAAAACGCAGTTGCGCGAATACCGGTTGCTTTCCTCGCTAATACGGCTAATTAAGCAGTTGAGAAAATGATACAACTGCGTAATACCTATGACAGTGAATGTTTCCTATAAATACAATTTTACTGTGCCATCGTGGTTTATTCGATATTTTATAGCATTTCAACATTTATCCCTGACGAAAAATCATATAAAACATTTTATGATTTAGAAAATGGAATAAAAGTTCTCTGCGTTAATTAAAGTTGTATGAGCCGTAACGTCTCTAGCAAAAGTTTAAGAAATGTTAAAATTTCGATGCTCCGTCATTGTTTTTATCTTAAGGCTCATAGAACCTTAAGCAATTGCGATGCACACTTAGCTTATGACATTATAATTAAATTGAAATATTACGTATACGTTTTGTATTTTCTCCACATTCTTATAAATGCATGAATTCCATCTATTCACTATAAATTGTTTCAAATAGTTTGAGACGCGAATTTATGCTCAGGGCGAAAGAACAGAGATTCTAATTTATTCTCTTCCTTCCGCGAGAGCTTCCTGCCACGGCAAACGGCCATTTATAAATTTCTCACGAGAGGGTATCCGCTGGGGGCTAGGGGGAACACGCGATAAATTATAAGATGAATCCTTTGAAAATTAACGATTCGATACGGAGGATGCGGTCTAATATACGCCGACGTTCTTCCACCCCCTTCCGGAGTGATACCCGCATGCACATAACGATGCGAGGTGTACTCGCTCGTGACCAGAAAAATACGCTTTGATCATTTAACTATCATGATGTGCATGCATTCATGCTGACATTTCATACGTTTTATATGTCTTGAAATTTTTTTGTAAATATATAAAATCTAGTAATAAGGATTTGAATAAACGAATGAAAATTTGTTGATATTTTATTTATCGTCGAGAATAAGAGTTAAGTAATCATAGATAAAATCCTGGATTCTCATATTGCTATTACTTTGACAGATACAAAATTTTATAATACAAAATCTCAGACATTCTAATCAATACAAGTATCAAAGCAATTTTCTAAATTCTAATATCAACTAATTGGCAAGCTAGATGCTCATTTCTCATTGAAAATAATACTTCAGAATTATTCATTTGAAGAACAATTCTACTAAAATTAATCATGATTAAATTACAGATCTTATGCATTTATAAAAACTTTACATATGATACATAAAACTACACAAGGTATGAAAAGTGATTGCATTGAATGATAAATGAAATGTCAGTCCTAAATACATTTTCTTAATTAATTGCCATAAACGCATTATTTCGCATGAAAATCCGCAGGGTAATCATGATTTATTGTATGATTTATTACATGATTGCGACTATACATATGATTTGTTTTACTATAATCATTCAATTATTAACATGATCCCGGGTTCTAAAACATATTTCCGATTTTCCGATAAACAATAAACGTCTGGAAGTGGCCTAATTGTGAGACATGAGACCTGTACTCTCTCCTCCTTTCTCTCTCGTAGAGAAGCTCAACGTAGAAAAAGAGGAGTGGCGTCTGAGAAACGAAGGATGTCTATAATCGGCAATGGACGACCGCACCTCGCCACTTTCGCGTTGCTTGACGTGGATACCGGTCTAACCGATCGGCCGGTTAATCATCGTCGTCTCCCCGTATGCGTACGCCTCTCTATCTATCTTGTCCGCACGTACACTAGTATTTATTATACAGTAGCCCGGCACCGATTTCGTGTGGCCCGGCAACCGGCCACGGGACGCCCATGATTTAATTAACTTAATCGTCGACTTTACTGCACTTTATAACACCTTAGCTGTTTATCTCATCAAGAATTTATCTAGGGAAAGAATTTTCTTGGATTCTCAATCTTAATAGGATTTTTTTTCATTGTCATAAAGTACATAATCTACATATGTATGGAAATAACAATTTAAAATCAAATGGTTAAACGAGTGCCTATTTATTTTTGATAACGTTTGCACGTGCGTATGTACATGAAGAAGATTAAGTTTCTTTCATAAGCCGGAGCGATCCTGCTCTTCGCATTCGTAATAGAGAAACGCGGCAAACGATGCAATTGGGCCGAGGAAACCGGCCGGAGGCTGCTGCATAATTGAATGAAGTCCAAGCTAAATATTACTTGGGAAACTCATAAATATGCAGAGATTATACAGAAGGAGCTCCGTGTGCCTTCATGACTTCTCATCTTCGGAGGCACGCTGGCAAAAAGCTTCCCTCTGCCTCCACTCTCAACTAACCAATCTACATATGTATGGAAATAACAATTTAAAATCAAATGGTTAAACGAGTGCCTATTTATTTTTGATAACGTTTGCACGTGCGTATGTACATGAAGAAGATTAAGTTTCTTTCATAAGCCGGAGCGATCCTGCTCTTCGCATTCGTAATAGAGAAACGCGGCAAACGATGCAATTGGGCCGAGGAAACCGGCCGGAGGCTGCTGCATAATTGAATGAAGTCCAAGCTAAATATTACTTGGGAAACTCATAAATATGCAGAGATTATACAGAAGGAGCTCCGTGTGCCTTCATGACTTCTCATCTTCGGAGGCACGCTGGCAAAAAGCTTCCCTCTGCCTCCACTCTCAACTAACCCAGCGTTCTTCAACTTACGCCAGTCGTACAGGAACTCCGTTTTTCTCCTTAGAGTTGCCGTATTAGTCGAGAATTTAATTACGATTTAATTATTTTTTTCTGACCTTTGCTCTCTTGTGCAGTGTGCGCGGCTATTATAGAAGATCTGTCTTTCAAGGTCGAACGTAGAAGCACGCATTAAATCGTTTTTGTCCCGGTTGGCACAAGCAAAAAACCCGTAAAATTTAGGATTCTCGTGACGAGCTCAACTCTACCGTGGAATGTGTGCAGCTGCGCGTAAGTGCTACGGAGAACAATCACGGGAAGCGACTGAAACGGTGCTCTTCGTGGTCGCCGAGGCTTAGATTTCTTGTTACGGGGAACGAAAAGAAGAAAGACGTTAGCTCGATTCCGGGTAAAAGAACGACGCGATCTCGTGCGACTGAAGCGAAATCAAACATCCAGTTCGACTCCATTTCCTTAATTATTGGGAAATAAATTGGATATTCATACGAAACTTGAATGCACTAGAAATATAAAGAATTTAATGTGCAAAATATCAAGAATATAATATACATTATTATTGAACAGTGAAATAAATGTCATTTCTTAACGTTAACATTGCAAGTGCATTTTATTTTAAACCAAATTAATTCAATACATCAGAAACAGATTTATTACTCAGCGTTTATCTTTAATTAACCACCGTCTTATTTTCTTTTTATGAAGAGAAATTGAATTTTCGACGAACGATGTTATCGTTCTCAACCGGAGAACGCTAGGACCGTAGTATAATTAAGCGCTAGCAAGGATGGCGAACGCCGGTACGCTTATTAATTATTTCCAGCAGAGACATCGCACAGGGGCGGATGCGAACGCGTTTCACGTGTGATACACATTTCTGATTGCGCAACCACCATCTTTCCTACCGTCAACGTGGAGTTCAAACGAGGTCGCGGCTAATATGCGAAAAATTCTAAACGTCGCTATTATTTCCAGAAATCATAGTTATTCTTCATTAAATTGTTCTAATAAAACTGGCTGGTCAAAATAATTTTGAAAAAAAATGTTAACGATCAGATTTACAATTTTACTGACTAATTTCGATTCTAAAGATGAAAGTTCTTCAAATAAGAAAAGAAGTATGTTAAAACATGCGAGTCATGTTTACCATAAATAAATTGTACTATAACTCGAAATGGTGCTACAAACACACGCTTTCCAAGCACTCGTTTAATCATTCCCATCATTTCAGAGGATTGTAGGTTTTAATTGCAGATGGAAGAATCTCCAAGTTCCACCGATTCTTTTCCCGTGTCTTATCGAGCGTCAGAATCTCTAGGATGATTCTAGCATCTTAATTCACCTTGTACAACAAAAATGCTTGGTAGCAGAAGTAATTTGAAGCATCTGGAGCGAAGTGATAATACAAGTCACATGCTCGAGTAATTGGATCACGCATCGTAACGTGATTGGGTAAGAAGAATCGACCTACGATAACGCCCACGGATTGACTCGGTTTCTATAGGTTTCGACCGATGAAATGACAGTACCCGTGCACCGTGACCTCGACAATGCCTTTCGCCGTCTGGGCGCACAGCCAGTTTCATCGGTGACATAAGAAAACAGTCACCGTTCGAAAAGTATTGCACTTTTAGGAATCGGTTACAAAACTAATTTGCAATCACGGTTTCAAGAGAAATTACTCATCTTATTCACATCGGTTAGTAAGAAAGGTGATGTGCCAATTATCGACGATTTTCTACTGATCCCGAATTTCATGCTAATCGCTAAATCACAGGCTTAATCGATGTATTGAAACGAGTTCAATAAGGATTAACGAGGATTATCTCAGAGAGTAAACAGCCGACTCTCACTTTCGAGAATTGCGTGAAATGCTTTTCATTTCCTTTTATATTTAAACCAGAGAACGCGGTGAACGTGCAAAACGTTCGGTTCACGTTTGCACGGTCACGTTTTAACGGGCGCAGAATCGGCGCGCTGGAACACCGCGGATATGGCTTCATTGTGCATCTCTGGATGCTGTTAGTTGAGGCAATGGCTCGAGGGATTCCGCGAATCGGACACCAGTAATCGATTTTAGTCGTGGTGCGAAGGAGCACGAGCCACAAGCAAATGATGGGTGTAATGTATTCCGAATGCATTTGCAAGATAATGGAGCCCTCCCAGCGCCGGTCGCTTCACTGTGAAAATAGATTACTGCGTCCTGAATTCCATGAAACTCACAATAGCCTAATAAATTCGAAGCTTGAGAATTGTCACATACTTAAGGATACTCTTTTCTTTTGGAAGAATCACATGATAAAATTCTTTAAGAAAAATAATTCTTAATGGAATCTTTCATGTCTTAGGCAATTTGTGCATTTTATTTAAGAATGTATGAGCCGTAAGATCTCTGGTAAAAATTTAGGAAATTTAATAAAAACCTATGTCCAATATGTATCTGAAGCCTTCCATAAAATTTGTAGTCTACTTATCAAACTGATCCAACAGTACTAGCGCTTTCAGAAACTTGTTATATTGAAACACAACAAATCGCAATAGCTTAACGAATCAAAGCAGACGCATCTCCGAGAATTCAAGCTTACCACGTCATTCTTCTCCTATTTGTATAAAATGACGTTTGAGGTAACGCTTAAATTAACTCGCGAAGCCATGAAGGGAAAGTTGTCGCGCAATTCTTCTTTTATAGAAATAAAAAGTGAGAAATATGTACGTGATTTGGGTTCAAGTACAATATTTTATTGATACGTGCTCTTCGAAAGGTTTCAATCTATCCTGATGAAATATAATAGTACAAGTACTTTCGAAAAGATTATATTACGTCGTGAATTTTCTTTTCATATTTACTGATCTGATAAATAGTAAAATATATAAATAGTAGAAATTTGTAATCTGGAGTACAGTATCACGTCTAACGGTTAATTTCCGGATTAATATCGTATCATTGGATTTTTTGCAATCTACAGTGAAGCCTATTGCACATTTCAAATCTAATAATAAAAAAGTTATTCAGTCTGGAAATATCTATGAATATTCATGCATGTCACTGTATCTTGAAATGGCTTTAGAATTTACAAGTTTTAAGTGGCACACTAAAGCAAGAACCACTGCAACTTTATAAAAAATAGTATATAATGTTAATTCGTCCCGTATTAGACCGCAAGATCACGCATATTTTTCCATTCCCGGGAACAGGACTTACGCAATGGCCGCTGGTAAAAATAGGTACTTGCGTTAGATCCGGAGTGATGACTTAAATCCGTGGTCCATTAAAATGCCACCAAAGGGTCCGCACCACTTTGTCAGTCACCGTATCCTTACTTTTCCTCTTTACTGTGCTTCATCGAAACTGCTCACTCACTCACATCGTCCTCGAACTCGGAGCACTCGTTTTCGCCGCTTAATCATCCTAGGATCCTTTTTGCACATCGCGTACCTCGTGAAAGCACTCGCGGCCGCAAAACCGGATCCCGGAGCCAGCGAACTTCTACAATATGTATCTATGTACGTGCATGTACCCGCTTGTCACAGAAAGTGTCGGGCTCGAATTCACTGTATCTCCGATCGAGCTCGGGGCGATCGATCTACCTTGGAAGAGCACTGAGACGTTGAGTTTGATTCGTTTTCAGAGTCCTTTAACGGTCGAGCTGGGTTGCCGGAGGAATTTGCATGTGCGGCTTAAAAGGAAACATCTAAATTCCTGTGCACTTTATTTAGCTCGCTGAAGAACAGGCTTTATTCAAGGTCAGCGGTAGAGAAGATTTCAACGAGTTAGATAATGGTCTCTTGATGATTATTGGAATTCTCATGGGTAGAGAACTCGTGTTGTAAGTATCGAGAGTAGAGTTGCCAAACCAGACTGAATTTGCAACCGCTTATGGGCTGTGGTCCATTTTTCGCCGACTTTTACCGAGCACTTTCTAAAGTCGTAACCCACCGACGAAACCGGAAGCGGATCGAAAAAAAATCACGAAGATGGCTCACCAAATATGTACTCGTACGCACGAAGAAAGTGCAACGAACCGACCTGAGAACGTGACGAGTATTCGCTATCTCGCGGCGCGCAGAAAATAAAAAAGAAACCAACTAACAACGTTACGCCCAGGTAGTCGCATAATTTCTGATCGGGTGCCGCGCGCACACCTCGCGCTCTCATCCTTGACACCATCTGCCTAAAGGATGTGCTAAAGGTCGGAACCAACGCTGACATAATCAACTATGCACCTATTCGATGCAACGAACAGAACCGTTCCTACAAATTCTATCAGCCGTCTCTTCTACACAGCCTGAAATCGATGCACGTAGATATTTTACGGTATCGAATTCTCAATCGAACGCGAGATGAAAGTGATGCAGCGTTACACTTTCCTCGAGACGACTTTCGACAACCTTCTCGCTGATGTGGAATTATTTCAAGGCCAAGCCGAAGTCAGAGAGGGAGGAGAATTTTGGTACCATAATCGCTGAGCGAGCCCTTGGAAAGGAATCGTCCATTTTGGAGAACCTTGCAGACTTCAAAGTGTAATTATATTAATTATCCAATGTTCTAGAGTATCCTTGATGGGTATACGATTTTTAAGCGGTATTGGATAGGCACTCGCGAATGTTCCTTCGGAACAACCTTGACTCCAGAAGAGGGCAAAGCCGATCAGTGTTGGATTCAACGACCGAGAGTGTTCTCTATCTGGATACAAAGTTAATGCTCTCCATCAGGTTTGTAAGAGTAGCGAGAAGAGAAGAAATGAGCCGTCGCCGGATATTGATAATGTCCTGGTCTGGTTCACCAGATTGCAGGGGAAGGAGACCACTTCCCATCGTAAGGGTTAACGGAGAAGAAACACGAAGCACCGGGTAATCCAGGTGGTATGATTAAAATCGGAACCACTGCGTTGCGCCAGGTGGAATCCTCGTACCCTTCGAAGCACACTGTCAGCAACTTACCCGTCCCCATGGCTGACAGGAGCCTCCTTCAGCCACGATCCTTCCGTCTATGCTTTGTCCAATCTTGGCTGGTTTCACTATTCGGTTCCACGGTAACGAAATTAAAAAAAAAAAAAAATAAATAAATAAATAAACCACCTGTCGGTGACTGGGGTTTTGAGAAAAGGACGAACTCCTCGTCCAGCCGGGAGACCGCGGACGAACTGGTGGCTGGCGAAGACTTTTGGTGAGACTTCGACGTGAGACAACGGCGACGTCATCGCCGGCCTGGTGTCTCATTGGTCGACGATCCTGCTCTTTGCTTCGGCGAACCTCTCTCTTTTCTACGACCTCCTCTCTCACCACCTCGTCCTCCGTCCTCCGCGTCCGCCCCCTTTCCGCTTCCTCACCTGCTCCGATCTCTCGGTCTTACCTGCCTCGGCGCACTCCCACGGGCCCCTGGGAGAACCACCGCGCAGAGAACTCCGCGATCGACGCGCGAACTCGAAGAACTCCACGCCTGGAACCGATCTCCCTCGACCGAGACCGTGCGCGAGACCGCTTCCCTAGAAGGTTTATCGGCCACGGGACGGAGCTAGGGTTTAAGATATCGGGAGGATGGATGGTCCTGTTGCCCGAGGTCACTCGACGCGACTACTAGAAATTTCGGATGCCGTGCCCCTCAAGGTTGTCTGCCTATATGGGACGCCGGTTCATATCTTTTCATTCGGACCATAGAATTTCTTAGAATACGTTACAATATCATGTATTGGGTTGTCCGGATAGATCATGCCGATTTTTATTAGGTAGGCAATTCGGAATGAATCAGAATTATGGGAAACAATTGTATATTGGGTTGGCAAATAAGTTTGTGCAGTTTGAATAAATTGATTCGAGCGATGTCAAAGCCATTATCAATAGAAATCCATCCCAATCGAGAGATTGTTACGACACTCAATATGTACGAGTTTAAAAAATTAATCTATCCTCTATGTCAAAGAAATTGTGTTTCATTCTGCCGCAAAAAATTTGCCAAGCAAATATATTTAAAAGGTGATATTTCAAGCATATTTAGAAAGAGTCATTATTCAATGAGATTATGTCGATGTTTAATAAATTAAATGTTACAAAGTGAAGCAAGAATCATGTAAAGACTGTTATTTGCACGCAATAAATTCCGATCTTTTATTATCGTTTATCAATACATTACGTCGACTTAGTATTCAATAAAGAAAGTAAGAAAAACGGGATAGGGGTTAAATTCTGCCAAGCATAATGGCAACAGCACGCGGTTGATACATTATTCAATAGTACAGGTGTGAAAGCCGTGGGCACATTTTTTCATGGGGCAACGTTTGGAATTTCTCGATGCACCAGTTCGTCCAGTTTTCTTCCGCGAGATCGCAAATCAAATCAAGAGACGTCGAGCGTTTTGCCGGTGACACGACACTGGTTTCCTGCTCGGCGTTCTCGTTCCCCGTGAATCGACACGGCAGGCCGTAGATTAAGCGTAATGGTGCAAAGTATAGAGCCGCGTCCGTGGATTCTTCGGCGTGGCCTCCGCCTGTGAAGTGCCTCGAGGCGCCGGAGTTCAGCGACACCGATGTACTCTAGCCGGGCTACACGGTGTCATTAGAGTCGCGCGAAACGCGTGTAACTTCATGGCCTCGTTCAACGGCACTGGAATCGCAAGAAAAATTTGTTACTTCAAAAGGAAAGTGGATAAAAATGATTTAATTTAAGTCCAGCGACATGAAAAAGGCTTGAGTCGAATTTGTTTTTAAAAAACTTAGTATTCTTCTTTACTATAAAAGATTTTAGTGTTCCAATCAAAGTCCGTGTTTCCATATCTGATGTAACTACAAGTTTTTAGCGCGAACCGTTTAGAAGTCCAAGAATGAAAGTGTGCGAAACCGAAGCTTCACTTAGACCTGAGCATCCAATAATTACATCGCAAATATTTGAGTTTCCACCGACGAAACGGCCATCAACTTCTTGCCGACATCCTTGAAGCTATTCAGTCCACGACTTTTTATTTCATTCTACCACCTCGGGCTATACTACATGGTATCTACAATACAACGTATTAACAGTATGTTGAATGCCGGATCCCTTGAATTTTTCCTTCCGTGGATCGGAGCAACGATCCGTGAGCCACGATGCAATCTTTTAAAGCATCGAGCAACGATCCATGAGACATGCTCAGGGGAGATTCTTGGCTTCCGTGAGTCCAGTCAACGATCCATCCCCGCGATATCAAACGATCTTTGACCCGTTAAAATCTTTGGCATCACATTCTTCGTAGTAATGCATTTTATGTGACAAACATAAATAGCGTTGTGAACTTATTTAAGATTGTATTTTGGATTCATAAAAATATTTATAACAATGCGATATAATGTTGTATTTCTTTTATCAAAAGTATCATAAGAATACCATAGAAAAATATGAATTAATTATTTGACAATCATTGTGATTGCTAAAATAGTAGTGTTGAAGTCTCTACACGGTAAGAGAGCTTGTATCCGATTGCGGTAACTACGAATTGCATGCCTTGGGAACAGAGCTTATGCTTAGAACCCGAGCTCGCCGACGTATAGGTAACGGATTCGTGAGGGCACGCGTTCATTTCGTATTCTTTTCGACGATGCGTCATCCGCCTGGCCAACTGCGGACAACTCCGACGCCAAGCCGATCGGTTGCTCGATCAAATTTCAAACGCTTCGCCGTCGCCACGCAAACCACCCTGCAATTAGCCCTCTCGTTGGACATCTTGTAAATTTTTTCGGTCACGCTCAGCTGCCCTGGGATGACGAGAATGAACACTGACACCGTTGGGGAGCAAAAGCCCTTCCGTAATAAATACTTGTCCCTTTAAGATCTCCTCTTGGTTAAGCAGCTCCGGTTGCAATCTTCCTATCGGTAGCAACTCCTTTCTTCTTCTTGCCATGAATCTTGTAGCTCGATGCAAGAAGTGTCAATGTCATATTTTTGGAAAAACCAGTTCATGAGCAATTGTATATTTTACGTAATATCTAGAAATTACTGTAATAACATTTTTATGTGCGAAATTCTTCCTAAAATGAACTGAACCAATATTTGTAAAGTACACAAATAGCATAAGCTTTATATTAAGCTTTTATGTGTTAGAAAAGATATGTGAAACAGCAGATTCTACTGTGTCATATGTTACTCGAACATGAATTATTTCACGTACCCTTAAGTGTAAAATATCGCACTAAACTATAGAATCGTTCTCCCATCGCATCGAATCAGGACTTCCTCGACTTAACGCTTGATTATCGGTTACCCTGAACGAAACGTGCGTTTAATGCACGATAATGATGGATCGTCCTGGCAGAAAAAAATCGATCTACACCGAGGTATTTGAATTTCGCGGAAAAACACGGAATACTTGTTCGACAGCGTTCTTCCGCTTATCTATAGGAGCGTAGAACGACGTGCGATTAAAATACCAGCCAATATCGTCGGTGGTCGCGGGGTAATTGACCAATTTGCAAACGAGCCGGGCACGTGTCTCCGCGACGTGAATGATCGCCGTTCCGTTGATTCATCGCGAGTCGCAATGTTACGTCACAATGCGACCGCACAGTGGAAGCTTTTCCGTCGCGCGACAAGAATTCCTAGATTGACTGAAGGTCACGAGCGACATGATAATCGGCGAGTTTCCCGCTTTCGTGCCGCGCGTAAAAGCGTCCTCGCTGATTTACGACCCGATCGTTCGTGTTGCGACTAATTAAAACGAACGTGTGGCTTATCCGATTCTTAATGAAATCGTAAGCATTTTCATAAGTTTCCTTAAGGTTGTACAGTCCTTAAATAAAAACAATGACAAAACATTGAAATTTTAACAACTTTAGATATTTTACAAGGCTATTCCTTTTCATTGTTCAACATGAAGAATTTTTATGTAAGTAATTTATATCAGAAGAAATTGCTTCTTGCAAGCATTCTCTGTAACAATGTCGAATGGAACAATTTGCTGTAACGCAGCGTCATGCAACCTGGAGCTATTAAAGTAACTTTTTCATTTCTCACGAGATCTAATAAACGTGAAGACAGCAACGACGTTATTGTAGTCGTAAAGCAAGAGTAGCACGGCCGGCATAAACGCATCGCCCTTGCAGCCATTGAAATCACCATCGGAGTTAATCATCGTCGTGAGCGAACGACCGGACGGGAAGCGATTAGACAAGCAAAAATAAACTTGTCTTAAATATATTTTGCATGATATTAACTCGCAATCTTTAAACTTATTTATCTTTCAGAAAAAGGGTCGTCTTTTAATTATATCTAACGGCGTTTTTATCACGTCAGTGCATCAATTATTATCTAATGCCGTAATAACCTTGATTATATAATTCCTGATCACAGGCGAAGACATCCTCCGACGTTTATTACACTCTTTTTACATGTGGTGTAACGATCCACTGTGCTCACCTTGTGAAAACGGAACCCTGCCTCTTCTTCATCGCTGTCCGACGATCCTCTCGTGAAACGCTATACTGCAATTACGCTTGATGAAATTCAAGGCCGATCATCCTGAACCTATTCCACGTGTCAATGCAACAAGATCGCTTTATAGCGGAACTACATCTTGTTCGCTTTGTTCCTTTTCAATTAATTACTACTCCCTGCGTGAAATGTGAACTATCCGATTGATAGAAGAAACCTGGTTAGTTTAAAAAGGAAAGTTTCTGGTAGGAACGATTTTTTTTAAAATAGGGTAGATGTACGATTCGTGGCCAGTACCTTATTTATTTCAATATATTATGTAAATATTCTGGTGTTAATATTATCAAAATTATATAGAATCTTTGCAGAAGCATCGTATATTGGCATCGTTGTCTATTTTTCTTTTACTGCCCCATTATTTTGTTTTAATTAAAAGTAGTTTAGTGGACGACTGATAAGGAAAGCTCAAATCAATATATTTTATACAAGTGTGAATCAAATTTTTTACGCATTTATTTCACATAACATCTATCCTATTTTTAGGAGTTTTCGAAAGCCTTGACGATTCATAGTCGAATGCGTTACCCACTCACCATGTGGGCAGTCCGAATGATCTCGCGCGAACTGCCCACGCATCGAATCCAGCATTCAGAAAAAAGGTCGAAACCGAAGTAAAATTCTGTGTGTGCAATAAACCTTCTCCGGAGGAATCCTGTGGAGGAATTCTTTTATAAGAATGCATAAAGATACACGTGCAAACGTGATCACGGTGGCGAGTATGGCTATTTGGAGGAAACGAGCAATTAAAGAGTCTTCGTTAACGAAATCATTTAACCGAGGTATGTGTGCCTGGCAGTGAATTCGCTGTGTATCCTTGCCGATGAAATTTCTCTGATTTTTCTTGCCTGCACCGATCGGTATGCAAGAATCCGCGGACGTAGCGAAGCAGAGCAGCGAGCATATTTACTGTCGTAGCCAACCGATGCCGATATGCGATTAGGGCGTCGTCAGATCGCAGGTTCTAAGGATGTTCGTTTTAAGGATACGAGGGAACGAAGATGGCCTGGAACAGGAATGGAAGTGGTGACGCAAGCGTCCGATCTGAACAAGGTTCGCGCACCGGAATCGGTGGAGTGTATTGGTGGTTTCATGGACGACGCATCGGTTCAGTCACCACTGCAAATAGCCGAAGCCGACACGGTGAACTGTTCCGAGGAGCAGTGGAAAAGAATCGAATAATAGAGGAAATGCTAAAAGTTGATTTTCAAAAATAGGCATTAGTCAATCGTTGACCTTGCGGATATACGAGCGGCGTTTTTCTATCCAACGATTTAGTCGACTGTTTAAACGGGAAATGATTTGTCGATACGAGTTGCTCAAGTGATTTACGTAGAAACTGTTAAGCCGTTTTGTTTCCTTTCGCTTAATTTTCTATAGTATCGCAGAACAGTCTTGTTTCCTGTATAATTAATTTAGTAGCACGAATGACGCTTTCGTTAGAACGCACGCAGCTGTTGAGAAATAGAAATGAAAATTATGCCGACAAGAATTAACGAACCCGTTGAAATTCAATGAATAACTTTCGCTGTATAAGGGAATTCCTATATGTGTACTTTTGCTTTTACGATCGCGTTAAACAAAAATGTTTGAGTCGAGTGCATATCGCCCACGGATTCTCGTTATTTCTCCCGCGTTGTGATAGGCACTGCGAGAAATCAAAGAAAATCGAACCGTTGAAAAAAATAGCAGGAATAACAAATATCGCGTACCTCTGATTCAAGGTGATACACGAACATAATATGCAAACAGTGGCCGGATGCATCGATGGTAATTTATCCTACTGAATGGATTCGGCCTTCAATGCTAATTCGTCTAGCGAAAGTTACGGGAGTGATCAAAGACGCGTTAGCGATCAAAGAACCGGAACAAAACGTTCTCCGATCGACCTGTTCGAGATCAATGCACGACCTTCCGTACTTATTAACGTAGCAGTGTTATCGAAAGTGCAGAAGTTTTTGCATGGGAACGCCGCGTAAAAGGACCGAAACGAATAACTTTCGTGAAGGCACATATACATATACTCTCGTTCAAAAGTTTGGAGCATGTTAGGATTTCCTCAACAAGGACATTATTAAATATGTTACGCTTTTTTAGGATAAAAGTGTTAGTTAAACATATAAAAGTAAAAGTTACTACTACTTATTGGAACAACTATAATAATTTACAGAAGCGTCTTTACGCAAAAGACATTTTGGAAATTAATTTTGCTTCCGATTCAACATATAATTTTATGCTTCTTGTACAATAAATACATGTTCGTCGATTTTAGATATTGGGCACGGTAAACAATCTGAAACTGTGCACTAGAAATATAAGTGCAACATATCCCAAAAAAAAATCCGCATATGTGAAAAAATTTCTTTCGTCCAAAAAGTAAGCAGATACTCCAAACTTTTGAGCGAGAGAGTATATGTAGTAGTCACGATCGCGTGGGTTCCAATGTGTGGGTAGGCTGGCCTTCAAAGTCCTTCGGTGGAAAAGTAGGGACCAGGATCATCGCATGCGTGGGCTTCCGGTAGGTGGGAGGACTGGATTAAAGGCATCTTACCATTGCGTGTAACTGTACCTACGTTCGTCGAGAAAGTCGCCGCGTGCCATTATCAAATCTTTACTGATTTATGATCCAAATCATTGAGTAGTATACGAAGATGTAGTAATGTGTCATAACAGATGACAGGGAGAGGTATTTTCAATAAAATCATGATGTATGTACAAGGAAATTGAACACAGTATTGAACGTATTATTTTTATTAATTGGATACTTTAGCTTTCTTTTGTTTACGTTCCTCCTTGCGTTCTTGTTTCTTGGTAGCGTCGTGTATCCGCCTCTTCTTGCGAAGAAGCCATACTTCCTTCGCTCTCTGCTTACGACCTTCCATCATACTCTTATACAAATTGCGATGTCTCTTCTTGATCATTCGCTCGCGCAGACGATATTCCTGCCTCTCCAATCGTTTCTGTTCACGTGGATCTTCCTTCGTTACTTCTCCGGCTTTCACTTTCATTTTCTGTAATTCGGAATATATACAATGCAGGGAAAAGTGATAGAATAGTGTGTACATTTAAATGACCAACCTTTTTCAATTGATTCCGTTGCTTTTCTTTCACTTCCGTTTCTGCCATTTCTGTGTCATTTTCAATTTCTTCTTTCTCTTCACTTGCGTTGTCTGAGTCATCTTCGTCCTCTTCTGCTTTTTCATTTTCATTTTCATTTTCATCTGATTCTTCTTCGTCTAACCAGTAAAAGAAAATAAATATCTATCGTTTTTTATTGTACGCTTGAGAAAGCAAATATGTACCGTCTTTAAGTTTGAAGTCAGGATCCATTAATGCACGTTCCTCTGGTGGGATATATGTCTGATCTTGATGGCTATCAAGGAACGGTGAAAGATGCGGCGGGAGCACGCAACCCATTAAGTATTTTTCCACGGGCAACAATTCCCTAGCGTTTACCGAATCGAAAACCCATTGCGGTTGTACATAATACCTGACAGAATACGAATTAGGTAACAAGTTATATAAAAAATTTGGAAAAAATGTCTTTAGGTATTACCTGGAAATATATTGTTTGGACATGCTAGGTCTGTCCACTATCTGATGTGTTATCCTTTCGTCATTTTCATCGAACGTTGCTCCAACGAAGAGCAACTTGTCCCAGGATACTTCAGCTCCGAAGCAACGTAGGATAAAAACTAAAGGCTCTCTTGGTACTTCTCTATTCAAGAATACTCTTAACCCCTTGAAAAGTGTTTTCAATTTTTTTATTTTCTCGATTTCCATCCTAGCTTCCTCCACTTTCGTAGCATCGCCATCCTAATACAATGATTATATTAGCATATGCATAAGAAATAATATGCACTACTAAAAAAAATTATGGCATCACGAATTTTGCATTACACCTAACACATTTTGGGGACACCCATGTGTACCTACATTGACAAATTGATCCATTTCCATTTCTTCGTCCTCTGCATTCTGGGCTGAAGCATCCAGATTCACTAATGGTACATTTAACGCACCTATCCTTTCCGATACGTAAGCTTCTTCATCCACAAGTAACTTTTCACTATTATCTAGAAATAATTTGTTAAAATAAGAAGTGTCACCTGTATATGCGTGAACTTATAAGAAATGAAGCTTACCGATGCTTGTGAGTTTTGGAGGATAATGTAAATTAAGAGTATGGTACAGTCTATAATTTACGAAGCCTAACATTACAATATAAAATTCTACGAATATCGACATGATTTTGAAGTCCACATCCATCTTCGCCTGTGGTTCAAACCCAAAGTGATGTGGCACAATCCAAGTTATCGTTTGTCCTTTGATCTCAGCTTGATAATAATATCCCTTAATGGATACGAACACTTTGCGCAGAGCTTTAGCAGCAACTACAGCATGTAAAAATTCTACCGTCAATCTTCTGCACAATAAAGATTGATCTCTTGGTATGTGACTGAGAGATGGAAATGTGCTGAACAGGAAGCACAGAGTCAGACAATCATCCAGATCTCTAAGTGCATCAATAAATGTTGGATATCGTTCTTTAACGATATGATCTAACTTTAAATTAGGTTGATCCCTCAAGTATCTTTTTACGTCTTTATATTCTTTCATAGCTCTTGCCTTTGCAACTTTCCTGGTAAATACCTGAAGGAATTTATTATGAAAATCATTGTATGATTTCAATTATATTACAATGGTATCAAGAGGATTTACCTTGACTTCTCTTAACTTCCATATTATTGGTTCATGTAGCAAAAATTGAATGTCTTTTTTATGATACAGTATTTTAATACCAGGTTCCCCTTTCTGCGCCCTTTTACGATTACGTGGCTCCCTTGGATATATACCCTTCAATATGCATAGTCGACGAAAATCTTTTAACGTTAGCTGCAATTTCTTTAAAGCAGCTTTTCTTGACATAAACTGTGACCCTTCACCAGATTGATACTAGAAATTTATGAGAAATACGAATTTAAATTTGTTTCGAATTGTTGATAACCTCAAATTATGCGTCAATACAAGTAATTGATCATTACGTGATTTTGACAAATACCTTTTTCTTTCCTATCACGACCATGTTGAATTACAATAATTACACAATTGGCAATAAAGAATTATATGAACATTTATACAGAAAACAGATTATAAAGCGAATCCATGTGCACGTGCACCTCCAAACCTCTATTTTAAAAACAGGAAGTAGCGCTATCTAGTGTAGTGGGCGGAAGCATGGATTTGACAGGTTCCGACATCTCCCCGATATTTCGGCACTTCCGATTACAGTTGTGCAGTTTAACAAAGACGGTTGTCGCTCGTATAAATGACAAATGATTTAAAATTGACTCAAGTTCACGATTAGGTGGTTGATTAACTTCTAAAGAGTGAACTGTTTTGCATCCGACGTTGAAATCAGCTTTCTAAACAATCAACCCAGTTTTTGTTATTTTCATGCGATCGCTGCTGGTCTTTTACAAAGAGTTGTTAGCTTCAATTAGTGACAATAGAACGTTGTTATTTCAAAATTGAAGTATAATTTTCAGAGATCTTTAATAGTAATTGATGAACACCGTACCGTTTCGTAAATGTAACAATTAATTAAGTGTTTCATTCTCATCTTTAAACTGATTTGATTGTCTGATTGATTGATTGAGTGTATAGTATTCCTTCCCAATTTTGATAAATGTAGTGTATGGAAAGTGAATATCATTGTTATTAGTGACAGTGACCCTCCTGTTATTAAGGCTGTACTGTGATGTGGGAGAAGTGAATTTGCAGTCTTCAGCACAAGGTACGATTGTTTATTCAATATTATTGTTTAACTGAGATTGAAATCCACAATATTACAATTTATTTATGATCTTACTATTATATGCATGAAGAGAAATCGTTTATTAGTTTCTAAGCAAAAATGTAAAAGATGACTGAAGTACAACGAAAAAGCAGTAGCTTCCTTACACTCCGCAAAGTGTCATAAGGTATATTCGTAAAGTAAACAACATTATTATGAATAATTACTGTTTCGAAAACGAATGAAATTAGGTTTTTCTTTTTTGTTAATATTTCTCCGACGCAATGAGATATCCAAAAGATTTTTGCTTCCAATATTACGTAATGAACTCGTTAAAAACTGATCTCTGGATCTTTCAAAATTCACATCCCGCTGGTTTGAAATGTGTTTTTACGTATTTTTCAAGTTTAATAAGTATAGGTTTGATTTTCGTTCACGAAGGTTTCCACATAAATATCTAAAAATCACTTTCAGGATTTTTTATCAATCATCCATAAGGGGGTGAAAAGTATATATTTACAATATCATTCAAGTAGCATAACTTAACCACTTGGTCTTTATTTATTAAATATTTTTGTTCTATACATACACGATATATATACACGATAATTATAACACGGATGCTAGTATACAACGGGAATCTTTAAAAGTTCGCGTCCCAGTCGGAAGAATCAACGGGCACTGCTTGATAGTCAGATGGATACGTATCGAAATTTCTCACATCGAGATGATTTCTTATCTATAACAAAGTTAGCTTTGAACGAAGTGCATAAAATTGCGAGAACTTCGCACTTACCTTCGGCACAATGGGAGAATTCATCTTTTGAGCTTGCAACTCTTGCCAGTTAAAATGATTAAACCATCTGAATGCGAATCAAGAATAAATGAGTAAAGATAACAACCGCACTATGCTTCATAAGTATTATATAACATACCTGTGAGTGCGAATATCAGTGATACCACGTCGTAAATAACCGAGTCTATCGAGTGGATTACTTTGCAACAGGGACTTAATGAAATTCTTGGCTGAGCTTTTTATAGTAGGCGGAAAATATGAATCGTCGAAGCCGCGAATAATTTTTTCATACGTGTCCATATCGGATGCATCTTCAAAGGGCGTTCGCTGAAGTAAGATTTCGTACGTGACAATTCCGAGTGCCCATAAATCTACAGCCCTTTAATCAAAAGTAATAATCAGTCTCTGGAAATGATTTGAAAAGCATGCAACCAAAGATTAGGGGAATGCGTACTGATTATAAGGTTTACTTTGAATTATTTCTGGAGCTAAGTATTCTGGTGTGCCTATGAATGTTTTCGTCTTGTATGCTCCGATTCGTTTACTCGATCCAAAGTCGGTCTGCAAGAGAATTTAATGAATCAGCGAACGAACTTTATAATATTTAATGGAAACAAAATGAACTTACAAGCTTGGCGTAGCCTCGAGCATCGATCACGATGTTTTCAGGCTTTAGATCTCTGTAAACAATGCCCATAGAATGGATGTGGTGTAATCCTTCGACGATACAGGCGGTGACGAATCGAGCAGTGGAATTATCGAATCGACCGTTTCTGTACAAAGCCGTTCTTAAATCTCCACCTAAACACGCTTCCAATAAGAAATAGAGATATCTCTTGTCTTTGAACGTTCTGTGCAATCTAAAAGGAATTTACAAGTTCATTGTCTGTAACGATACAGATAAGCTTTTATAAAAGCCAATTCGACTTACTTGACAATGAATGGTGAATTACACAGTTTCAAGTTATTCTTCTCATCGTAAATCATTTTTTGTAAACCATTCACTGTTATCGTGTGTTTTTTCACTTTCTTTCTGGCAAAGCTAACATTAGCCATTGATTTCGTCAGAACCAATTCGACTCGGCCGTAACCACCGGTACCGATCGTTCCCTCACTTTCCAAATCATTTAAAGTCAAATTGATAAATTTTTCATCCCATTTGTCCGGGAGAACTGATTTTTCATGACCACCCCATGTCCTGTTCTTGATCGACTCCAATCCTCCCAGATAATCCATAATTTTTCTAATCGAAAATGCAAATTTCGTTTAGAGAATAACTCTCAGGAGAAGTGACAAAGATTTCTTATATGAAATTTACGATTTTTCTATGGTGTAACATTCTACACCGGGAGCCATCGAGACGATGTTCGTCTTTCGTTGAGATTCCGCAGCATTGCGCAGCGTTTCAGCATCGAAGTATTCACCCTTCTCGAGGATTGCTATCTCTTCTTCCGTTCCGCTCTGTTTGTTCAAAGTGACTTTCGCTCGGCCACCGCTTATGATATAAAACTTTTTTTGTTTATCCCCTGCCCGTATGACGTACGAGTTCGCCGGATAAAATTCCTTGGATAACAGTAAATTTTGTAATCTTGCTTTAATCGGAAAATCGTTGTACACGTACCACCATTATCAAATCAGATATCTTCAAGAGAACCTCCTCCGATAGATCCTTGAATACTTCGATACCTCGTAGAAGCTTCAGATTATGTTCAACCGTTTCTTCGTTGCTTTTTTCCATGATCGCTTTGAACGCTTGTCTTTCGAGTACCCACACTAGCCCGTTTGTGCTTACTGAGGAGAAAAACATAAAAATCAAATACTTCGACGCAACAGGAGTTTGATTGACTATACCGTCGATAGAACAGAGTCTCTTGGTATTGTACAATAAGGCCAACTCTCCAAAAGCTATGCCAGGTCCAAAGCTCCCGTGATACGTAGTCCCCACGTAAATCTCGAACGTCCCCTCCTCGGATATGTACATATGCGATCCTGCCTCGAGTAATGAATAATTTCTCTCAATTTAGATTTTACCCAAAATTGGACTTTCACGATTTTCATATTAATCCATATTGAAGTTCTACGAGTCGCTGATTCGAAAGATAATTACTCACCGACTTCACCTTCATGAATAATTCGCGTGTCGGGTTTCAAGCGTTTTGGATACATCACAGACATCAGCTTTTCAATACGTGCCTCGTCGAGGTCCTCGAAAAACTTGTTGTTCAATATCGCATGTTTTATCAATTGCTTTGTCCTACAAGTTACATTGTAATATCGTAATTGGGGAACTAACTATTGAAATTATCGGAGATAATTTTATAATTAGTAAATTCACTTCTCATCCTTTTGGAAAACCGCGATCGGTTCTTCGGAGGACAAGTTCACGTCACCTATCACCCCGTGTTTCCTTTGGTAAGACAGGTTTCGGTAGTACGCCTCGCTCTCTTTACGCTGCAGCCAGCCGAAATGGAGCTGGTTCCGAAATCCACGTTTGAAACAGATACAACGCATCGTGAACTACCCTATCCACTTTCCCGAACTTTCGAATCGATGAGAATGGTCCGCAGGTGCTGAGTAATTAACAGGTAGGATATTGGCAGACAACTGACATTTAACAATAACGATAACGTCGATCGATTATGCGCGGATGCCACAGTTTCATTGGTTAATAGGTGACCTTAGTAGATGCTCTTGATAAGCGTAATTCTATTGAAAATTTATCAATGCACTTTTTCCGGATGCTTATCAATCGATAGCACTTATATTCTCAAGCTTTCCTATTGTCACGTTACATCTGTGGTAGGATTTTATCGTAGGGAAAGCAGGAGGGCATTTGGAATGAAAGAACAGAGTTTACCAATTCGTATATAAATTTATTATCAATTGATAACGTTAAAATGATTACAAGTATCATTCATCGCAGAGTATCATTTATATTTACTTCTTAATTATTTTACAAGTTCTGCGGAACTCAATATCGTTGGGAACGGGGGGACTTATCGCTGCTGCAGGGATAAATAGAAAACTATTCATCCGAATTGATTAGAGATAACTATAATCTCTTGACTATCTGTACATATACTCTCGTAACAATGTTATCTGTCCCGCTATTGCAATTCTTACATTAATCATTAGTCGGATGAATCACGAGTGGCTGATTATTATTGCACGGTCTCTACCACTTAGAAGTTCGCGTCCCATCCAGATGATTCATCCGGAGGGACGTTGCGATCCGGTGGGTATCCTTCGAAATTCCTCGTGTCGGTTTGATTACGAACCTAGAATATTGTAATGTATTATTTTCATCGTAATTTCATTTTCATTTAAAAAATAAAACTCGTATTGTACCATCGGGACAATCGGCGCAGGCAAAGTTAATCTCTGCAAAGCCTGCCAACTGAATCCGTTGAACCACCTGTGCAAACAGAATTATATCGTTGAAACTGTTTTGTCATAGATCTTTTGTTAGAAATATCTCACTTGTGATCTCGAATATCTTGAATGCCGTTCCTCTGATACCCCAGGCGATCGGAGGGGCTCAGACGTAGCAGCTTTCTGATCATGTTACTAGCGTTCCTGCTGACGGAACTGGGTATTCCGACCACCTCGATGCCTTTCAGAATTTTATTATAAATGGACATGTGGTCGGATCCTCGGAACGGCGGTTTACCCACGAGCAGTTCGTGAGTCAAAATCCCCAGGGCCCAGTAATCCACGGCTCTTTAAATAAATTAGTTTTTCAGTTCACCTTCACAAGTTTGAAAGCCTGTACATATTAAATTGTCTTCATTGTTACCTGTCGTGTCCTTTGTTCAAAATAATTTCCGGGGCCACGTACTCGGGTGTTCCAGCAAAGGTCCACGTTTTGGACGGACCGATTTTTTTACTAAAACCGAAGTCGACCTGAAAGATAATTCATTGTCGCATTTAGGATTATCACATAGATTAGAATCAGTATTTTAATAATTGTAGACATACTAATTTCAAATATCCGCGAGTATCGAGCATAAGATTCTCCGGCTTCAAGTCTCGGTAGACGATGTTCATCGAGTGGAGGTGGTCGAGGGCCTCCACGACGCATCCGATCATGAACTGCGTCGTCGCGTCGTCGAAGAATCTTCTTCTATGGAGAGTTGTCCAAACGTCTCCACCTAGACAGACTTCCATCAAGAAATAGACGTATTTACTGTCCTTATAAGTCTGGTAGAGCCTGAAAATGCAACAGCAAAAATAATGATATTGCTACTTTTTGCACGGAGACATAGAATTATTCTTGAAATTATACCGACTTGCATATGAAGGGAGAGTTGCAGGCTTGCATGATGTACTTCTCGTTCAGTACGTGTTCCTGCTGCTGCTGTTCGACCATCACTTTCTTCTTGAGCCTCTTTAACGCGAAGCTCTTGTCAGAGTCTGATTTCAACGTGACCAGTTCAACCCTTCCGAATCCACCGACACCGAGGGTGCTTATGACTTCCAAATCGGCCAGAGTTACATTAGAGTACTCATGGGACCACTTCTTCAGTGTCAGGGATCGTTTCTGTTTTTCGTACTCAGCTAGCCAATCCTTGTTGCGTATATCGTCGAGGCCTCCCAAGTAATTCATGAAAGAACTGAACGTTCCATTCGCATGAAAAGAATTATTATATTTTAAAATATATAGGAAGATTATTTACTGTAGTGTAAAAAATAGATTGTGACAAGAACTCACTTTCGGTCTAACGTTAAACACTCGACGCCAGGCGCAAGAGCGATGGCATTGGCGTGTCGCCGATTTTCACCGATGTCATCAAACAAAGCTTTTTCCCCAAAGTATTGACCTTTCCCAAGTACTACTAGTTCCTCTTCACCACCGTACTCGGTATCTTTAGTGATCCGAACGTTTCCACCGCTGATTATGAAGAATTTGTCCCCCTTCTCGCCTTGCCGCACTATTTTTGCTTCAGCAGGATAGAATTCCTACCAAGTGGATACGTATTTTCATAATTCTCGATCGAATTTCATTCAAATGGCGTACTTACAACGCGAATGAGGTCAGATATTTTAGAGAGGACCACGTCCTTGGGTTCGGGTAATTTTTGTAAAACGTCGACTTGTCGGAGAAAACGAACATTGCCTTCCAGCCTTTTCTGCGCTGTTTCCATCATTATCGTGAGGAACACGGATCTGTCGAGTACCCAGACTTTCCCACCTTTCTTTACTATAAATTAGATACACAGAAAAATTAATACAGTCAGCTATTAGCAGTTATTCAATATTTATATATATTATTGATATTTACCGCTGATAGATCGCATCCTTTTCGTGTTGTACAATAAAGCGATTTCTCCGAACGCGACACCGGGTCCAAAAGTTCCTTGAAATTTGCTACCCTGATAAATGTCGAACTCCCCTTCCGCCGACACGTACAAATGTGACCCTGAATTATAAAAGAGACTGATGAGAATATGCATTCGTTGTAATAGGTAATGTTTGTAAACGTAAATACTTACCAATGTCCCCTTCACGAATGACTAAAGTACTCGGTAGTACCTGTTTCGGATACATGGCGTCGACCAGCGCTTCCACCTGATTCTCTTCCAGATTACCAAGGAACTCATTCTCCAAAATAGCTTCCTTGATCTGTTGCTTGCTTCTGCGAAACAGCAAAACAATTCCTTTATTACAATACATCATCGTCATACACTATTATAAAACAATTATACTACACGACTTTTATAAATAGGATGACTCGGTAAAAAATATTTATAATTATCCGCTGGTTGTTGATTTCATTGAAGCTTGACAGAAATACATTTGAATTTATTAAAATACAAGGATACATTCACTGCATAATCTATAATCATATAATTCATTTATGTTTTTACAATGTCGTTATTGTATGTAACAGTCAGATTGCNGTCCAAAAAATGTAATAATGTGTGAGACAATTTAGATTATTAAAAGCTGATTGGGTATTTCAATGTTTAAATGAATAAACAAATGATTATCTAAAATACTCTATCTACTAGTAGTCTCATACTAGTTTTTTAAACTGATTCCATAAATATTTTATTTTGCATAATAAATAAGTTCTTACTGACTCAGCTTGAATTATGCGACAATATATGATTTATATATATTGTGAGACAGTTATTTTGTTCCAATACAATATATGCTTTACTTTATGTACATATTGTAATTTTATTTAAATAAATTACTTACTGTTCATCCTTCTCGTAAACGGGGGTAGGGGCGGAAGGTGGTGTCGGGGTCCTACCGATGACACCACCCCTCGGGTTCGCTGGTTCATCGGAACTATCCGAGGCCCTGGTTGCAGGTTCATCATCCGAGTGGTGACTCTGTCTGGGTGGCAATGGCGCCTTGCCTTTCAAATGTGTCGGTGGCCCGGTTCCATTCGACAATGTGGTACCAGGTAAAGGACGGATCTGACATGATTTTAAAAATATTTTAGCGTTTATAGTTCGCTAATTGCCTGGGAACGAGGCTGTGATTTACAGCCAATTTTTCATAGACATTATATAATTAACATTATAATGTAATCACTGTTTATAAATATATTAACAATTTTATGTTGATTCATTCCATTGTAATTATAAGATGTTTAATTTTTTAATATTATCGTATGAGAACGATACTTGATCGTTTTTTTGCTAATTTTTCGTACTTGACATTGAATTAATTTATTGTGCTAAGTTAAAATAGTACTTTTATTTACTTACCACACCGTGAGTCAGATCCGATTCATAATTCGTTGCCACCTGGCTCCTCGTACTTCCATTCTAGGAATGATATTTACCAAACATTAATTTTTAAGCAAAGCAATTTTACACAAGGCGAATCGATGGCGATGATCAATTTGAAATTATGAAAATAAGAGGAAATGATTTTCCGTAATAGTAAATGCACTGTTTTATATTATTTATCGTTATTACGTTTACAATGATCACGCTGCCCGGATCACTGATCTGTGTCACAGGGGTGAGATTAATACTACCCCTCTGTCCCATGATGCTTGGTCTCGGGAAACACGAGAACTTCATCCTATTCTCCTCATCCCACGCATGTCCGAAGCACACTCTCTTTACACCTGAAAGCACACAAGAACGCGTATACCATCAATTCCACTTGCAGTTATCATCGCACGATCGAAGATGCCGCGTTCTAATCTCGCTCGCGTTCCTTATTATCATTAATCAAGATAACGCTTATCGCGTACACCGATAAAGTTCACCACACTTTATTGCTTCCTTTATTATGAAAACCGTCGCACCGCGGATCTTGGTGCGGGCGACCACAAATATTTGATCCGCCGTTCCATCGGCTGTTCTCTTTCTTACCAGTCTCGCGAGTCGAACGAGTGCAACTTGTTATGGTATTCTTTCAAAAATACATACGAGGTACAACTGTTCGGTAATACCTGCGCGAGAGGTCCGCCGAGCACGTGGCACGATCGCCTCAGCTCCTAGTCACATGCTCATGCTAATTATGCTTGATATATTCCGCGCTGACGTCACAATGCATTAGCACGTTCTCACGGTGGAGGATATTCTCGTTCCGCGGCGGTGAAAAATTTCCGCATCGTTGATCCGATTTCATACGTGACGTTTGAGAAACGCGTGTACGTCACGACGCGCTTTATTTATTCGTCGCAACAGGTGCCTCCTTTCCACTTGTCAATTTCAAAACTTCTTTGTGTAAACAAAATTAACGAGTTGGTTTTTATGAAGGTTGTACATTACGATCGGCCCCATTGGTTACGTTCCGAATGCATTTGATAAAATACAAGTTTAGCGGCTCGGAGGAAATTACACTTACAGCTTGAAACTGAGATTTTATCTGATAAGACACTTTGATAAAGCGAAAGTGGAATACGAAACTGGGTGCAAGGTCGAAGTTCGGACAGACACCTCGTAGTCTTTTTACAATATTAAAAAACGTGATTCATGATCAGCCGCATGAGAAGGATCAACTCTATCGTTAATTATAGCATATTAATTCTGCCAGCTGTCAGAACGGTATGTGTAACAGTTAATCTGTTTTCATTTAGTCCATCTAATTTAGAATGAATTCATATCTGTAAAATCTTGAACTTCAATTGTTTGTATCCGCAATTTATAAAAATACAAATAACCCTGACATAGTTTTCAGTTCCACTTTGCTGTATCGTGTTAATCAATAAAAGTCACGTGCTGGAATATCATAAGCACACTTTTCAAATCCGTTTGTTCTGCACCGACTTCCTCGTCGTAAATCAAGAATGAGATTATCTTCAAGGATTCGATGACTCGATGAGAGATCGTTGCGTGTAGGAAGACGGCAAGCGAAGCGAAACGAAAGTGATTAGCATCGAAAGTCTGTGAGTTCACGCCGACGAAAGGAGATTCTCAACGCAATCCGAATTCTCAAATCTAATAATAATAAAAAATATTCAGATATAACTGAATTTATTAATAATGATTAGATTGCAATTTATTAATGATAATATAAGATTACTTGGTAATAATCCTATTATGTAACGATTTATGTATTAATGAACTGAATTTAAATATTCAATTTTTTATCGTTCATAATATATTCATGTCTCTCCAATTTCTAATAGTAATATGCAATATGATAGTAAGAAGATTCTATTTTTTGTTAAAGATCTACTTTTTGTAGCCTCTATACGCCTTGTTCGCAGTTTGTGCAACGTTTCCTGCGTCGTTAGAAGCCGAGCAATTAAGTCGCTCTATGCCATTTGTCTCTTCTCTTTTGCTTTTTCTAGTGCTGTTTCCTGGTTTTGTATAGATATATTTTTTTTTTTTTACATAATCACGAGGACGTTTCACCGCAATGTCGAGTTTCGCAATTTTTCCTTGCACAATACTCGAAGCGAATGTCGTTTTTTAAATTCGCGGAATGAGAAGCATGCGAATTTTGAATAAGATCGGAGCTTAGGAGTAATTGTGGATTAATTTATTGTGATTTCATTCCTGTTATGCCATTGTTTATAATTTTATTATGTGTATTGATGGTAATATTGATTCGAATTGTAAATAATAAATCGAGATGATTTAGAAATCGTAATCGAATCGCTGCTTGACTCATCGCGTTAACAGATCTTTCCGGCTAATATTGGTAGAAATGAGTAAATGATAATTGCTCAGGAAGTGCTAATTGCACTGGATCTTGTATGCAAGAAATGCTTTACATATTCTCAGGTGTTGTTATTAGTACCGAAGTGCCTTCACATTCCTGTCTGTTTCATTCTCTTACATGACATTAGAATTGTTTATCGATGTAATTATCAAAGGATTCCTGTTTCACATATGCACAGAGTCAATAAAAGTTCTCATTGAAATGTATACTGATGTTACAAAAAAATCTTATATAAATGAATTCATCAAATATAATACATCGAATGAAATAAAATAATAATCAATTATTTTGTATGATTATTTTTATCTACTCATCTTGCATATATTATCACACAGTGTATTTCATAGTATTGTACTTTTAGGAAGAGGAATGTTTTTCCTGTTCATAAATCTTTGAAACGATCGTCTCGAAGAATTCTTAAATATTCCGTTTGCAACGATAATATGCGAACGATACGCTGGGTTACAAAACATGTTTCCTTAAATAATACTTGGAATCTTTGTCACAGCTAATCTTAGATAATTAGAGTATTGTTTAAATTAGGCTGCCTGAAAAACATGTGACTAAAAAATTATATTGCAAAAACGCGGATTTTTTTTTTCCACGTACGAAGCTGAAAATTGTGTGCGCTCTACATGAGTCGTGTTTAATCATCGGACTGTATAATCTCACGTGCCTTTGATCACTTTCGAATACGTCAACCGCGATTTTGGTCCCGCGCTTATTAAACATAGCCGACGTTTCTTTTTACTGTATCAATATTTTCGCATCATCTTGTTTGATTCCTCCTTTAATTTAATTACCCTGTTTACTGTGTCTAATCGTTTTATCGCAATCGAATGTATTATCGCGAAACGATTTTCGTAACGGTTGAATTCTCGAATCGTGTCAGCGAATTTTTGCAGTTCGACAAACAGCTTATGCATGATTGAACATCACCCAATTGCACAATGTGACGGGGTTACTTAACAAAATAACCAACATTTGTTTCTCGATACATTATAAAACAGAAATAAGGAAACGTTATCCTTATCGACGTTTCTTTTTGCAGTCGGCATGTGACATCGATGTCTGATCGATTAGATCTTCGCGATAAGAGATTTCCAGGGTTCACCATTTTTACACAAATATTTGGCTAGTTATCAAATTAATATTTACATAAAATGGTCAGAGTATTTTGGACATTGACTGTCAGTGACTCACCTCTCGGGTTGAAAATGGAAGACGTGATTGAGATATGTGTTCAAACTCGACGCAGGCGTCCTTGCGACGTTAGTCCGTCGCGCGGTTTTTGCAAAAGTTACGCGCAAAGTAATTTTCGGAATGACGGCCGAGCTGCACTCGGCGTGAATTCGCACATAAAACTGATGTCTTAAGTTCGACAAAGACGCAGGAATCTTATCTAGCCGATAACAAAGAGACGCAATGTCAACAGGCAGGTACACTCAGGTCGTGTTTTATCTAAGGAGTCTCATTCTCTTTTCATTATTAAGGTCGCTTTTCTCGTTTTGGATTAACAATAATTCTTCCTGATGCTCCAATAAAAGAAACATTCTGAAACCAGTTTCTAGACATTTCGAAATCAGTTTTTTTCATTTTTCCTTATGTCATTTGCTTCTCATTATCTTTTAAGGAATTTATTTCTCAAAAGGCTTTATTGCAAGAGCACGTTTTTCCTTCTTTAATCGAACTGACTTTACGTATCACGCAGTTTCCAAGTATTAATCAGAGTTCCTCGAATGGATAACTTAAGACGATAAAATGGACTTATGAGTAATGAGTTTTTCGACTTATCGCGATTGATGTACAAATGATCTATTTGTTTCCCAAATTCCAGAAGCAGTTATCGTGATTCATTCATTAATTTATGATTGATTTGACTTCGTCTTCTTCGTCAATGTTATCGATCAGACAACCCAAAGCAGGTTTGAGGAAAATAATAAATGGTGCTGGAAAAGTATAATTAACGCGAACGATAAGTGAAGTCGTTAATTGGCGTACAGATTAAACGTCACTGTTCTATTTCCTGATGGACAACAATAGGTATCTGTTTTCCTATTTTCCACTTTCTTATCTTCGAAACGAAGTTGTTATCGCACGGACCCGTTGCTTTTATCGTCCCCACGTCTATCGAACATTACATTTTTACCGTTTTTTACTTTCTTTCTTTCGGCGGTACCCTGCACGTTCACGATGAAACAGCTGTTTTCATACGAGGCTGTCGACATTTTCTCATCAGCCCACATGTAAAAACAATCCGTCCTAACGCTTGTCACGACAGTAAGCCGTGATTCATGAAAAACTCGTGACGCCGGTAAAACTTACAATTGCCCGTACATGGATCATCCAAGTAAAGTAATTCGCGCTCCATTTCATCGGAACGTTACATTACACTCGACTGTTAAAAAGTGACACTGAAGAATTCGCCAGCCACGTGAACGTGAAATGCTTCCAAATCTAATCTCGAGACCTCACGCGATTCATTTGCACGATCAACAGGTAAACAACGATCAACAACAAATCCAATATTTCTTCGTTCGTAAGTATTAGGAATCTTCCAAGTACTTATTGTTTATCAGAAAATCTACCTATTCCAGATTTGTAGCTAAATCAGAAATTATCTTAAATCAAAGATTTTAGTGGTTGTAATTATAGAAGATATCATGTAACAAATCACGCGATAAATGAATAAAACTTCATGTAGTAATTTTAATAAAAAATCAGCATTCTTGAAACTTTTCAATCTTTGATATTAGAATTTGCTGTAGAAAAATTTGGAGAAGTGTTTTGGGAGATAAATCACTGATTAGAATACCTGAGAATTCGTGGAATTTTTTTTATCAATTAAAATAAAAGAAAATGAATGTAAATTGTTCCTAGAAGTTTAATTACATGTGCAGACAGTTCTAAGTAATAAGATGAATGCCCCAATTTCTGCTGAATCTTTATGCACTTTTGTATACTGTATGTTTTTTTTTACATGCTTGATTTTGCTATAAGTATAACTATATTTGTTATAAATATATATTATAAGAAATTGTGACGTTTACCTTAAGTCCTATTAATGAAGTGGGTGTAGGTACTCACTTGAAGCTTCTTCTGCCGAATCTCTTTGGGGTTCCGTCTCGATATAAAATCGATTTCCTTCACGAAACTGTCGAATACAAGCAGCACCACGACACGGTTTCACTTTCGAGATTCATTGTCCGTCACGATCGATTATTCACGATAATTATTAATTAGAAAGGCTCTTTAGCATCCGCTATCAGAAGTAATAGCTTTCATTTTTTATTCGTCACACGTGTATCTTCGCAAGGATTAAAATTCACCGGTGAAATATTCGATCATTCAGTTCAGTCGAGCCTGTCAGTGAAACGAATAATTGTAGATATTGTCGAGTGACTGATAATTGTTTGACATGATGCCCGGGGAGAGAATGCGAACGCGATTGAGTGTCGATCGAAGAACTCGCGATGAATTTTCGTTCGCGGTGTTATCGACAGACCGCCGGTCTCAATACCACTAGCCTGAAAAACACACGCGCTCGTTTTCTATCGCGAGCGTGACAGTGGGGGTACTGGTGATTATTAACGTTTGGCACCTTATCCGAGGCGCCGATTACACGTACGCGCTACCACTCGTAATCAGTAGCAGCGGGTACAATCGAAGATAGTTTCCAAATAAGTTGCGACAGTGACATAAATCTAAATGTCATTTATCAATTGTTTCCAGATAAAACCAGAGTTGTACTGGATATGAGCCGGATATGGAATGAGTTTTAATTGACCAATTCTTGCCTTTGATCCTTTTTGTACATTAAGTATTTAAGAAAGTATATTTATATAAAACAGATTTTCATTGTTTGAATCTTATCGAACATGTTATATATTTTAGATCGATCAACGATCATTTTAACACATCTTAGACGTACATAAAAGAATATTCAATTCCTATGTTATCTTTATTCATATAAAAAATAAATACTCGTCACGGTTTAACATGTAATAAGTTTCATTCTTCTCATCAGTTTCCTCGTTCAATTTTCTTCGTTGGACTTCAGCATGTTCGCGAAGGAACCGGCTTGTCGTTGACTCAAATCGATCGGTGACCCATCCTCAACGATTTTACCTTCATGGTAAACGATCACTCGGTCACAGTCGAGTAACGCTGATACTCGATGCTTAAAACAAACGAAGACAGAGTTGATACATCTGTCCTTTCCAGTTGAGATAAAGAAATTAGAGATAAAATTTCGTTACCGCGATTGCGATCACCGTGCGATTCTCAAACGCAGTCGAAACTGCATTTAGGAGACTCTTTTCCGTGGCTGCGTCGAGCGCACTGGTCGCTTCGTCCAAAATAACAATAGAAGACTTCCTGAGAATCGCTCGCGCCATGCAGAGCAGCTGCAGTTGTCCGGAAGAGAAGTTCTCGCCCCCCTCTTTCACTTCGTAATCTGTTTCGTGTGTTAAAAAAGTATTTCATTCAAGTAGGATATCTAAGATTTATAACTTGCAAATGATATTCATTCTAGGAATCCAAAATTTTATCCATTCTAGTTCGATTAAATGTCTTTAATAAAAAATATAGGTGGTAGATTATTTTTTTATATATTGATAAGTTTTGTAAAATTGATTGAACTGATTTACTTAGTCCTTCGGGATGCGAGGCAACGATGTCCTTAATCTGCGCCAATTCTAAAGCGTTCCACAATTCCCTGTCTTCGTGTTCGGAAAGAGGATCCAAATTTTCTCTAAGGAAGATTACGTTCGATATATTATGAGCCTCTTTA